>NC_091187.1:16788578-16948578 GCF_040958095.1 Procambarus clarkii
AAAAAACACTAAATTGCCGTCAGACTCCTTAATATACTACCCCCTACCATCCCAGAGGTACCTACTCTGCATCTTCCGCCTTTTTTGGGTCTCCGTAGAAGATGATAGCCATCATTCTTGCATCTTTTTCACGCCTAGAAACTTTTTGTAGAGAGGACCAAGCCCCACGAGTCTTCTTCCGGATCTCTGATCTTCTACCGTCCACCTGGTTTTTGCTCCGAATTACATGGAATCTTTTTATGGACACTCATAACCCGGACGCCGCTGCTGGACTTAGGACAGGAGCCTCTTTCACCCCCTCCTCTGTGTCAGTCTCCCCCCACGAGTCACCGAGTGGGACATTACTCTGTACACGGACCCGGGACACTGGTATATCAAAACCTTTCACTCCCTTATCAGCATGGGAACGCCCATCATTGTCCTACGAGATTATCCACGACTTGAGTCCTTCACCCAAGGTTTGGTAGCTCAAACTGCTGCTCTTAATGTATCATCTTCCAAGTCCTATTTACCAGCAGAAATGTCACTGGTGACCGGCTGACGAGTTAACCTCGGCCCTGATGCCAGGTTCTCCTTAGACGACGCCAAATCCGTTTCTTTAAGTCGGTAATATCAAACAACACTGTGCAAATGTCTGCTATTATAGCGCTCTAAGAAAGCAAAATCAATTTATATGATAACCATCGTCCTTAACACCAATATTATTGAAAAAATATGAGCAATGTTCTCGTAGATATACAGAATATCATTACAAATAAAAGTGTGGCCGTGTTATTAATTTTAGGGTTAGATTATAACATAATGTAAAAGTTGGTGGCGTCACATGTCCCACGGAGCGGCTGTAGCGAAGGTCCAGATATCTGTGAGTGGTGAGAGAGAGAGAGAGAGAGAGAGAGAGAGAGACTGGGAATGAGAGAAAGACAATGGAAATGAGAGAGAGAGAGAATGGGAATGAGAGAATGAGAGATAGAGAGATACCGCCGGCGAGCCATTCGCAGAATACACATTAGTTTCTACAGATACTGTCCAGTATGACCCCATCATCCACCTATCGACCCCTCTGACGTCCCTCTCTCCCGCCTCCCACCAGTCGAGCCCTGTTGCTGCCTTCCGGTTGTGCCCTGTTCGTCGAGCCATTGTTGGAATGAGTGCAGCCCGTAATGCATACAAATATCCAAGCTCGTTAATCCAGCTGCCAAACCCCCTGTTTATGAATGAAAAGCGGCTTAAACACGACTCACAACTGATGACGTCCGAACACTTCCGGAACAAGTGCTTCGCTCACGTCCTCTGTTCGAACCACAATCCTATAAATCAGCCCGTCCTCCAAACAAAGATCCAAAAGTGATTCCATGCACCCGCCAAACCCCCTGTTTATGAATGAAAAACGATTTACACACGACTCACAACTGCTGACGTTCGAACATATCCGGAACATGTGCTTCACTGACGAATTTTGTTCGAATCACAACGCTATAAATGCTTCACCCACGTACTACAAATATAAATAATCGCCAACAGAACCTAAACACCTAACCTATCCTATGCCTATATATACACAATAGTCAAATATATTATAATATTAATTTATACTTGCGAAAATTCCCGTTTTGAATGAACAGCATGTTAAAATTTATGAATGCGTCTGTGGGGTTGACCGCAGAATGTAATGGACTTGAGTCGAGGACGGGTTGCATAAATGCTTCACCCACGGACTTCAAATACAAATAATCGCCAACAGAACTTAAACACTTAACCTAACCTGAGTCTAACTATATATAGAATTTTTATGTATAATAATATTAACTTATATATGAGAACAAACCAGTTTTTAATACATTGTATGTTAAAATTGATGAATGCATCGGGGGAGGACGGCCGCTGCTTTAAACAGCCACGTGTGCGGGTTGGAGGACGGGTTGGAGGACGGGTTGATGAGTGAGTGAGTGAGGAAACGAGACTGTGTTGTGTTATGGTGGTCTCGCTGTGAATAACTGTATGAGTTAGTCGCTGAATATTGTACCAGCCGCCGCTGCTCTCTGACTCTCTGATGAAGTAGGACAGTGACGAATCGGGAGTCAGATGAGTTTGCTATATATTCATGAGAACGAGAGCAATTGGGTGACCTGGTTGTAAACAGATTGACGGGTTGTGTGTGAGGGGGAGGAACTAATATAGAGCCGTCATGACCTATGGGAAGGGAAAGCTCTTATTGCAAATATTGTCACTACGCATTTCCCGTTGCATCTATTGCTTCATCGACACACATTGCATCATTTACATCAGCAATACACATTGTATCAGCCACATAAATTTGTCATGTTGACCTCTGCTTGTCATAAACCGGAACCGCAGCCGTCACCCAGCCCCTGCTGTTGCTACATGACCGGCCTGGCGATGCTTTACACTGGCAAGTATACTGAGAGCCGTTCCGTTTATATCTTTACACTGAGTTAACTTTAGTTTTCAGTGATGTTCAAGACTAAACTATTCCTGCTGGGTCGTTAAATAAGCTATTGTGGCTTTGATAACACACTCGCTCATTCTCTCTCTCTCTTTCTTTTTCTCTCTCGTAATTGATAGTTTACTCCCAACAAGAGGCCCCTCGGCTAAAGGTTTATCGGTCGTGTGAGCTCTCCTGGCCTTAAACACGGATGACAGGGCCGCTCCTCCACCACGGCTGGCTCCTATCTAGGTTACATATTACGCTCGCCAAGGAGGATGAACTGTTGTAATTTCGTAGCCATTGTTTCAATTATAATATCTTCACTTTCATTCCTCCTTCAGCTTGTTAATGGCTAAGATACCTTTATTATTATTATGTCTCGTGAAATGTTGATAAATTAGCCAATAATCATGAACAGGCGTCAGAAGCGCATGTAGGAAAAGACCTGACGTGTATTTACTGACATAGTTATATTTTTACTGTGACTTTGTATAGTTCGATACTAAATTATATCTTCAGAGAAAATGAATGAATATTGATCTGTGATTCCCGCCTTAAATATAATGCCAAAATAATTTGTTTCATCGTATGGAAGCCTTAGTATATACATATACTTTAGGCTTATATGGACGTCCCTTACACCCCAAGGACGAACTACTGACCCTCCCCCAGGATGCAACACCACAACAGTTGCCTAACTCCAGGTATCTATTTATTGCTAGGTGAATAGACGCATTAGATGAAAGGGAACGTGGCCAACATTTCTGTCCCGGTCGGGAAAAGAATCCCGAATCCTTGATTGTAAGCAGAGAGCGAAGCAAATTATACCGCATGATCCAGAAATACGTCTTTGAGTGTCCGTTCAATAATCTTAAGCTGCTATATATATTTTTACGTGAATAATTACAAATAATGGATAGTTTACCAGGTTACTGTGTGCCGGTAAACCCATCCTGGGGGCGGTGGGGCAAGGTACTCGTGTAATGGGTCCAGGAAGAGTCGCTCGCGACAAGTGTTTTGCACAAAAAAAAAATGCTTAAGGCTCTGTTCTTAAACTTTTGGCTGAGTAAATAGACGTATTAGCGAGCACTTGGCCGTAAGAGACTGGCTACTTCAAGCTGGTAAACACACGAACGACTAAATATTCAGTCGGGTTCGTTCTTGACTCACAATTTGGAATACTGGGATAGAGTCCCGGATGGGACAGATAGGGTTGGGCGCGTCTCACCATCACCTAATGGCCTTGTTCACCAATCGGTAAATAGTTATCCGGGCGTTATTCAGCTTGTTGCAGGGTTGCATCCTGAAAATGGTCAGTAGTTCGACCCTGGAGGAAAACCTCGATATGAGCCTAACATGTATATGTACACTGGCTGTCTCTCCCCAACAAAACGAATTATTGTTTTGAATTAAAGTACGTCAACGGGTGTGGTATAGTTACCCCTGCCTCTTGAATTTCTCATTTTCTGTGGACACGCTAGATCACTCACACATTTGATCAGTCATCCCTTAACGTCCAACAGCACTGAATTACAGCCACAGTTTTGCTAGTGAACCTTGACAACTTTGATTGATTTTGTTCATTCATTATACACCCCCATACCCATCCCGTGGGCGGTAGTGGAAAAGGTTAGAGGCACATAATGATAGGTAAGCACAATGAATTATTAAGTGACTCTGGAACTGAACCCTACCACATTCAAAAGTTGAAAGCGTAATAAGCTAGTTACACCGCTTACCATATCTATTTAGACAGTTTTATAGCAAAAATTGGTTCAAGAACTGAACCACAACAGTCCCCAAGCTGCGGTGATCCAGCTATAAAACGAATATATAGGACATATCTAAACATGCTGAAGTAGGGACGAACTATAAGGAATTAGTCCTGTCTATATATCAGTGACAACTACACTACTGTCGCTTAGTGATGGGCTTAAGACCAATCTTCTGGAGGGTTAATAAGGCCGAGTGACGGCTTACTGACCCACCACCAAGTATTCTTTACCCTGAAATATAACTTGTGAATTGACTCTGGATTAAAGTGACTAAGGTCTCGATATAGACTTTGAAACTCCATTCTCAGTTGAGTATTTGTTGGGCGCTTCTGATGCCCTACCATATAGCAGGGCATCAGTAGTAGTAGCATCCTGGCTAATGGTTGGAAGGGTGATGGGTGGGTATCGCTGGGTAAATGGGGCTATGAGAGGCAATGGAGGAAAATGGCGAATGATAAACTGGTTTGGTAAGGTCCACTTGAGTGTGCTGGAGCATGTTTGTGCGTGCGCGTGCGCAGCTCCAGGTAGAGAGCTGAGAGACGGTACCCAAGTGCTCTCAGTGTGTCCCCAGGAGCCAGACAGCACACAACCGTGCTCTCACGAATCATAGAAATTAACAGGAAAATTCTGAATCTTCAACAATATTATCAAGTGTGACTTTAATAATTATTAAGGTATCTAAAGTTCCTTAACTAATAACCGGGAATTACTTTTCTTCGGGATGACAGAGGTTTGTCTTGTTGTAAAAAGACTTCATTATACTGTATTTTGATATTTAATAATGTTGTCGTATTCCCTCCAGAAAAGCTGCCTTTAACCTGTTTAAGATCTTGTAAGAGGTCGAGTTGCCGGAATTACCACTAAGACATTTTGTATCACGTGGCCCCGCTCGCTCCGTCAGGGACAACGGCCAAAACATTGTACACTCACAACCGTGCACAAAGATTACGTTCTTTTGGCATCATTCAAAATAAGACGCAGCGCAGAAGGATATTCTTCCACATTATTCTGGCAACACCTTCCGTCCGGCAGGAGTATATAACAGCCAGACGCTCTGCCGGGCCATACTCCTGCCACACTTCTCATTCTCGCTTGCTTCTTTACTGCATACTGCTTGTGAGTGTTGTATATTAATGTGAAGCTGTGTATGCTGGAGCGTGGTAGTGTATTTTCGGGCCAACATTCTAACACCTTTTGAACTAAATTCGGGTAAATCTAACAAGGTTGTGTTCGTACAGGAAGAGGAAAAGGCTCCAGGTACTAGGTACTCTGTATGGGGTCTCGAGGGGGCTTCAGGGTGGGCCCTCATAATACGATAAATTTTGTCTTGGTGGGCCGTGGGTTGGGGCTCACGAGGGGGCCCTCAACAAGCGGGGATCCAGGGCCCCCCTGAGAGGGTAGCCAACACCAGTGAGGAAAAAACTCGTCACAGACGAGTTTCACTTGGAGCGAAGGTCATAAATGGCGAGTCTTCTCAACCAGAGGAAGATTGTGTAGTGAAGATTGTATGTAGCAAGTCCTCATCTGGGCGACTCGGGTGAATAGTGTGTGTGTGAGGGGGTTTAGGTGGCCTGCTATGTTTACTGAAGATATTTACCTGGTCTTCAGGCCATATTGCGTGTAGTGATGACTCCAGCCGGATGAAGATAGATGGTAACCCAAGTTAGGGTCAAGCAATGGGAAACTTCTCCCGGGCTTGAGAAGTGAGGGTTGTGTACTCGCATACTTGATCTTGCGTCTGTTCCTCAGTCCCTTTGATTCATAAGTAATACAATCTTGTGACTGTTATTTCTCATTTATATATACAGTCAATATTACAAATATAAACAAAATACATGACCCCCAACAACAATATACAACAATTACCACAAAACGCATAAATCACCATAAGGTTATAAAGTGGATCACAGTATCCCCTTTTTCTTTCAAACCATCAAACCATATTTATATATAAATGTGTTTAAAATTCATGCAAGACCTTTTCTACCTAATAATTCTCATTTAAGCTCTTTTTTTTCAGATTTCATCTGGTTGAAATAAGTTTATTTATAACTATACGAAAAAAGCCGTCATAATGTCAGAAACCAAATATTGGATCATGTTATTTCTGGGATATGGAACGATCAATATTTGCCTCGGAAATGAAACATTTGGAACACCACAGGGGAACACTAACACGTCAGGGAGTTCCTGTGGGTGTGGTTCCTCCGGCAGGACACGTTCCGATGGACAAGTTCTCCAAACTGATGAAATTTACTATAAGACCACAGAAGATTATCTGACCAACCAACCAAGATACAAGTTTGGCCAGGCGGCCAACGTTGTGGACGGCTCGAGACGGACCATTCAGATGGTGGAAATCCCCGGAGGCAAGTTTGTTATGGGCACCAATGACTCCAGATTCCATGATGATGGAGAAACCCCTGTCAGATGGGTGGAGATTGATACCTTCTATATGGATGTCCACGAGGTATCTAATGCAGACTTCGAGGTGTTTGTTAAGGCAACCAGCTACGAGACAGAAGTAAGTGAATTACTTATTCTCTTTAATGTTTTGATACACTTCATAGTTGTTCTCTTACTAGTGTTAAAATTGAATAGGGTAGAAAAGAAAGGCTTTACTATATTTTATTATTTATGGCTACAGTTTTCCCGTTATTTTAATGGTATACTTAGTTGATATTATTCACTATAATCAATTTCTAATTCTCACTTCGTTGCTTTATTCATTTTATGTATTTGACTTTTTTTTTTAACTGTCCAGCACTATATATTGATGAAACTTCTTGTATTTTTAAGACGTTTTTTAATATGATTGTGTCGACAAGTGTAGACAGTAACTTCTGCATCGGGTACAAACTCTCTAGCTTGTTGATGGCATGATTAGTGTTCCTGAGTGTTTGTGTTACCATGATTAGTGTTACTTGCTTGTTGATGGCATGATTAGTGTTCCTGAGTGTTTGTGTTACCATGATTAGTGTTACTTGCTTGTTGATGGCATGATTAGTGTTCCTGAGTGTTTGTGTTACCATGATTAGTGTTACTTGCTTGTTAATGGCATGATTAGTGTTCCTGAGGAGTTGCTAGTGTTTTGAACATCAATATTAATTTTCTTGGCTCGACCATTTGTCAGGTTAGTGTGATTTTGTGTACTTGTACTCCCTTGTCTGTCTTGTGCAGGTAGGGGGAGCATCTACAGCGTTTCAAGTGTAGGTTAACAACCCGTCCTCAGGCCAGGCTCGTTAAAACAGCGGCGTCCCTCCAAGATGCATACATAAATTTTAATATATTGAGTATTAAACATAGGTTTGTTCTCGTATAAGTTAATATTATTACATTTAAGTTCTATGTATAGTTAGGCATAGGTTATGTGTTTATGTTCTGTTGGCGATTATTTGTATTTGAAGTACGTGGGCGAAGCATTTAAGAGTTGCGATTCGAACAGAGGTCGTCGGCAAAGCACTGTTCAAGACGTGTTCGAACGTCATCAGTCGAGTCGTGTGTTAACCATTCTTGATTCATGAACAGTGGGTTTGGCGGCTGGATTAACAAGCATTTGACGTTTATTGATGAGGGAGGGTTGAGGTTAAACATGTATATGAATGTGTTTGGGTGAATATAAACAGGAGCTGCCACGAATGGTTCAAGTGTGGTGCGACGCATCGTGATAGTGAGTTGTTAGTGCCTTCTGTGTTCATAGATGTTAGTTTACATTATTAGAAAATGATTCCGATCATGTTGGATATACAAAGCCGTATTATTGTTAGGTTTCTTTGTGTACAATACATGGTAACAGTCAGAAAGACTCGTTTCCAATAAGTTATGGATATTTGTTTACATTGGTGTTTGAGCGAAGTTTTAAACTATTTAACATAGTTATTTACTGTCAAAATATTAATCTTTGCCCCCATAATCTTGTATAATTTGTTGCTACCGTCACAAAGATATTTATAAACTACACAGGCAGAGACGGCTGGCGAATCAATGGTGCTTGAGAGGGAGTTGTCAGCAATCACTCAGTCCACGATATTTGAAGCTGTTGGCGGTACCCCGTGGTGGCTGCCTGTGAAGGGGGCTTCGTGGGACCATCCTGCAGGCCTGGACTCCAATATCACAAGTAAGGTGTTACCGATACAGTGAGGAATCAAATTATATTTGTTTCATTATGGCAGGGTTCGATGAGACATATTTTCCATCACAGCCCAGAAAAGTTGAACAATTTTAGGTACTGTTTGTCACTGCAAACATCTACTTTCAATATACTACACAAAATTCATATATTTATCTAAATGCATTATCCGGTATCTAAAATGCATTATATATATATATATATATATATATATATATATATATATATATATATATATATATATATATATATATATATATATATATATATATATATATAATATATTATATAATGCATTTTAGATACCGGAAAGTGTTAAAAATATGAATGTGATTTCATTCCTGAAAGTTTATTGGGGAAATTCTAATTAACCATTTCAGTTATTTAAATAGAGTATTGAGGTTTAGACAACTTATTTGACAAGCTAACAAGGAAGATGCTAGATTGGGGCACAACGGAAACGCTTGAAAATTTCATCTCGCTGTAAGGAATTTTGGTTAGCAGCGAGGACCTTGTTTCTTGCAGGTCGGGATTCGATCCCCGGCAATCCAAATAGATGGTTGGGCTCCGTCCTCCGTCCATCCATGTGCACTTAATGCAATGACACTTTGTCGGGATAAATGGTGATTTATAACTCATTTTCAAACATCCAAGAAGTTTGTTCCCTCGTAAACCACAAGCTATTTGGTTTAATTTCTTGTACATTTGTTTGGTAATTACTTCTGCGGAAGTGAGGCATCAGACAATTCAGGGAAGTTAAATTGTCATTTGTTTGTTGTGAATACGTAACAAACATTGGTACGAAACTTCATTTTTTTCGTGACGAATAACAAGGAAACATTAATCAGGTTTCTATATTAAATCTGAGAGTAGGTAATCCCCTACCTGAATGTTGATATTTGTTTTACTGTTCCATGTGCTCGTATCTCGCTTGTTCGGGTGATTTTTACTGGTAGAAAAAAAAATGCAATTTTTGTTAAAATTTTATCTACTACATATTTTGTTTTTGTTTCCAGGTCGTATGGACCATCCAGTTGTCCACGTGTCCTGGAACGATGCGGCAGCGTTCTGCTCCTGGATGGGCAAGAGACTCCCGACAGAGGCGGAGTGGGAGAGAGCTTGTAGAGCCGGCAAACACCAGAGGCTCTATTCTTGGGGCAATAAGTTTATGCCAAACAACGAATACAGGTAACTACCTCGTACTAACTCGTGCAACAACTGTATTATATTTATTTGACCTTTCGCTGCTTGGATATTATGAACTGTCATTGTATGGCAAGAATAAGGAGACAGGTGCCACTAAAGGTGTCACTAAAGGTGCCACTAAAGGTGTCACTAAAGAGGTGTTGTCTCACTCTCAGGGCCAACATATGGCAGGGAAATTTCCCCAAGGAAGACACGGGAGAAGATGGCTGTGTTGGGCGGTGTCCGGTGACCAGCTTCCCGGCTAATGGTTACGGTCTACACAACATGTTGGGCAACGTCTGGGAGTGGACGGCTGACTGGTGGGGGACTCGTCACTCCTCACCTCTCCACAGTAACCCAGTACGTCCCTCATACCTGCTTCCAGTAGCTAGTACCTGCAGCCTCACTATCCTCAGATGATAAATTGATCTTTAACCGTCCTAAACCAACTCAAAGACCTCTTGCCCCCTTTCATGTGATATTCTGGCTTAGTACTTTCTCCTGATAATTGATAATTACCTTACCTCACCTGAGATAATAATAGATTTTCATGGTTAAAAATAATAGTTTTAATTTAGAAGCGCAGTATATAATACTATTGCATCTTTTTATGTACTTTATCGTGTTTGCTTATTTTACACTGATAACTAACCATAGACTTAAACAGAAGCAGTAGCAACGGTGGTAGTGATAAAATATATAATAGGATTCTGTCTAGCCACGGTTTGAGGGTAGAGGTGTGGGGGGCGACCCTTTACCTAACTTTGCAGGGTGACTGGCGAGTGTTAGGGGGGGGGGGTAGGTCTTGATGGGGCTCGGGGTTCTCCATCCCCATCCCCCATCCCACCCTCTCTGTGCAACCCGTCCTCTTAAAAATAACGTCGCTTTTGGCTCGTATGCGCGCTATGGCCAAAAGTGAACGTAATTTGAAATTAAATCGGCTCATGAAAGCGACGTTCATTCCCGTTTTCTGTTTGAGTCGCCCGGCTTACTCGGAAATGTTAGGAGAAGAAACTTTCAATTATCGTTTATGAAAAACGTTTTGAAACTTTGAGAATTTCCTGCCCCCCTAACCTATCGGAGGACACTTAACTGTTGTTGAGAAAAAAATATTTATTTTCATTTTTTCATATTCAAATTACGTCCACTTTCGGCCATACGGGCAAACGGCCAAAAGCGACGTTATTTTTAAGAGGACAGGTTGCTCTGTGTAAGTAACTGAAAATGATCCCAAATTTCATTCTCGCAAAATACCAGTTTCCATCCTCATTAAGATTCATCCAGCCTATTTTACGAGTCTGACATTAATGCAGGATCATTTGTAAGGATTTATGCCCTGCCTTCTCCCCCCCCCCCCTCTTCGATGTAGTACCTTGTAGCTAGTTTCAACAGCTGGCAACATATTTGTTTACAAACATGTGAAACACACTTCAGAAACTGCTGCCTTGTTCCTCAACTCTCCTTGTGCCTTTCAAATACACCTCTGTATGCATACCTGTAAACGTGTATACTCGTAAACATACATCTGATGACTAAAGGTAAATTCTTAACATATACCTGTGCAATTGTAAGTTATTTTTCTATAATTACCATGGTGTTACATAGCCTTTCCGGCTTGGTGCCTTCTTTGATAATTATTTACTTTCTACAATTACCAGCTGGGCCCGAGGACAGGAGAGACAAAGGTGACAAAGGGAGGCTCCTACATGTGTAAGCAAGACACTTGTTACAGGTACTGTGCCTCCGTTAATACCACTTTTGATTCTATTATTCATGAACAGACTTTATTATTATTCATTTAAAACACCTTTTTAAGGTCATTTTTATTTTTTTATATGGTCATTATTTCGTAACATATTTTAATTCTAAGGAATTTTTGATTAAATATTATATATTAAATCTTTATGTTGGGAATATATATCTTGTATTTTAGTTATGATAATATAGTGTTGTCGTATTACTCTGATAGTCTACTATTTTGTATATAATAAAAAACTGACTAAAAATAACAAAACGGGAATTTAAGAAACGTGTTAAAGTGTTACATTTGATGATAAAGAACTCAAGAGTTGAGGATTGTTGCGTAAAAGTTGATGTGTTCACCTTTTCTTGGTATTATGACTAATTTTCACATCATCTAACGTGTTTTTTTTTTGTCTTTGTTCCCCTCTCTCTTTCCCTTCCTTACCTATACTTTCTCTTCCTTTTCCATCTCTGTCTCTCTCTCTCGTGTGGCAATTATAGTTTCTGGAAAAAGCTGATTAAACAACAGTTTGCAGTCCCCGTGGCGCAGTGGTAAAAGACTCGCCCGGCGCTTCGCGAGCGTTTTAACCTTGGTTCGAATCCTGGTTGGGGAGGATTGACCGGGCGCCAATCCTTAACTGTAGCCTCTGTTCCCCCAACAGTGACTAGGTACCTGGTTGTTAAACGATTTGGCGGGTCGTATTCCAGGAAAAAAAATATAGTATTAAGGACTTTCCCGAAACGCTATGTGTTTTAGTGGCTGTTAAAGAATGTAAGAGGTCTTGTGTGAATATGGATAATAAGCTAGTGGAGAAGAACGTTATCATGACACCATGTTGTGTATGGGCCACCAGGTACAGGTGCGGGGCGCGAACCAACAACGTTCAAGATGGCTCCGGCGGCAACGTTGGCTTCAGATGTGCTGCTGATAAACTCCCAGATTACCTCAAGAACTAGAAGACGCGTCTAGGACTCGTGGAGCTTTGTGAAGCGTTTACTTGTAAAGTGTTCCCAGACTTTCATAAAAATGATTTAGAAAATGTCTAGAATGTATTTAGCATCCTGGGTGGATCCCTAATTTAGTTTTCTATGACTTATCTTCAAAGCTGTTAGCAATATTGTTTTTCTTAAACTTCAGTTACTATTGAGTGATGCCGATAAACACTGGCATCTTTAAGTGAAGTTCACTGCGTCCTCACTTTCTCACTTTAATGACCTGCCAAAGTCCCCAAACACTTCTTGCCAATACTCGGCCCTTTCACAACGGAACGCCCTGGGAAGACCCGGAATTCCATTCATATTTAACAATGGAAGACTCGGTTAATGCCTGGTACTCCATCTTCCTCCACAACAATGATGGAGTCTGACATGACCTTGTACCCTCAGCTGCTAGGAAACTAGCATTACGTGATCACTGACGTAAATTGCAAAACCGTATAGAAACAAGTTCAACTGAATTTGCTTAATGAAGTTTACTAGCAGTCATTACTGTGTAGCTCAACAGTTAGGCACTGGCCTCAACTCGGCATCAATCTCTCTAACCTAAATTTTACACTCATTTAAGCATTACGCGAAAGAATGATACAGAAACGGCAAGCACATACTCACCGGTGAAATGAGAATGGGTAAAAGAATGAATAAATCGCCGGAAGAAATTGGTTATCTTAGATAGGAGAGAATTTGACTGGAAAAGCGTTTATAAGTGCAGTGCTGCTGGGTTCTATTTTAAGGCCGAGCCTATTTTAATATATATTAATGTCATGTATGCCAATATTACCAACCACATCATAAAATTCGCCGATGACACAAAAATGTACTTGAAATTAGAAAGTAAAAATTTTATTCAGATTTTACAAAGGGTTTTTAATGAACTTGTTTCAAGTTAAGACGACTAGCAAATTCTTGTAAATAATGACAAATGGAAGACCTTAAAGTAAAGGCCTAACAATACACGTCACAACTGCCATACCGTCAATACGACATTACAGCAGAATAAAAATAATAAAGGACCTCAGAGTAATGGTCCTCCAGTCATGGAAAGTTGCCCAATAAGTAGGATCAGTAAAAACGTAAACAAAACCCATAGGAATAATAAAATATTTGACTTCAAGGAAAATTAAAGTGGATATTCATCTATATAAACGCCGCCTTTGGTCCCTTCTGGACTATAACACCCAAGAGGCCTGGAAACCTCGGTTACAGAAAAATATGTAACTACACTGGGCAGGGTTCAGCACGGAGAATTAAAAATCGCCCAAGAAATAAGACAATTCTTTACACACACAGTTCACAATAACGTGATGCATCAAATGAATAAATTGACAGGTTTCAACTCTTTTTTTTTTTTTACCATGTCGTAGCTCAATCGATAAAGGCAGCGTCTGGGATGATCTCGGACGTAGGCTCGAATCCTTGTCATGGCCCCTGTGGTTTTGTTAGACAATTATTATAACAGGAACGCCTAAGAGCCTCGGAACTAACAACTCTACAAGCAACACACAACAAGACTGGTCTCACGAAAACATTCACAATACTGAACAAACTAGTTCACATTTGTTGACCAAACAACACACACTAGAAAGTGAAGGGACGACGACGTTTCAGTCCGTCCTGGACCATTCTGAAGTCAATTGAGATAAGGAATTGAGTGATAGATAAAAATTAAGCCACACACAAGAGGTAGCACGGGCATGAATAGCCTGTAATGTGATGAGGGAATTGTTGTTGTTTTCAGATTTAGCTACTCATAACGAAGTGTCCATGTAGCACGGGCTATGGTGAGCCCGTAAGATAAGGGAAGGAGGCGAGGCATTAAATAGGCAAGAGAAGAGGCGAGAAGAAAATCTTGGAGGAAGAAAAGGCCAGGCAAAAGGTACAAAAGGTAAGGTGTAATAAACAGGATAGTAATAATACACATTTATCTAGACCACTTAAAAGGGTCCACTGTAACCCCCACAAGATGAAACAGCTTCAACCTCAAAAGTGTTGAATTGATATATATATTTTTCACATAGGGTAAACACAAGACAGATCATAAGTTGGAAAATAAATCCCTAAAAAATAATGGAGGTGGAACTCTGACAAGCAACCGTCTGTCTGTCCCTCTCCAGACCACTTGAGACGGTGACTCGTCAGGTAATTTCTGGCAAACACTGTTTGAAAAAGTTAAAAAAAATTCTGCAGAGACGTTGGCCACGAGGACACTAAAGAGCATCAACAGGAGCAACAGGAAACAGGAGCAACAGTAACAAAAGGGCATCAACAGGAGTAATAATAACAAAGCATCAACAGGAGCAACAGTAAACAAGAGCATCAACAGGAGCAAGAGTAAACAAGAGCATCAACAGGAGCAAGAGTAAACAAGAGCATCAGCAGGAGCAACAGTAAACAAGAGCATCAACAGGAGCAACAGTAAACAAGAGCATCAGCAGGAGCAACAGTAAACAAGAGCATCAACAGGAGCAACAGTAAACAAGAGCATCAACAGGAGCAACAGTAAACAAGAGCATCAACAGGAGCAACAGTAAACAAGAGCATCAGCAGGAGCAACAGTAAACAAGAGCATCAGCAGGAGCAACAGTAAACAAGAGCATCAGCAGGAGCAACAGTAAACAAGAGCATCAACAGGAGCAACAGTAAACAAGAGCATCAGCAGGAGCAACAGTAAACAAGAGCATCAGCAGGAGCAACAGTAAACAAGAGCATCAGCAGGAGCAACAGTAAACAAGAGCATCAGCAGGAGCAACAGTAAACAAGAGCATCAACAGGAGCAACAGTAAACAAGAGCATCAGCAGGAGCAAGAGTAAACAAGAGCACCAACAGGAGCAAGAGTAAACAAGAGCACCAACAGGAGCAACAGTAAACAAGAGCATCAGCAGGAGCAACAGTAAACAAGAGCATCAGCAGGAGCAACAGTAAACAAGAGCATCAGCAGGAGCAAGAGTAAACAAGAGCATCAGCAGGAGCAAGAGTAAACAAGAGCACCAACAGGAGCAACAGTAAACAAGAGCATCAGCAGGAGCAACAGTAAACAAGAGCATCAGCAGGAGCAACAGTAAACAAGAGCATCAGCAGGAGCAAGAGTAAACAAGAGCATCAGCAGGAGCAAGAGTAAACAAGAGCATCAACAGGAGCAAGAGTAAACAAGAGCATCAACAGGAGCAACAGCAAACAAGAGCATCAACAGGAGCAACAATAAACAAGAGCACCAACAGGAGCAACAGCAAACAAAAGAGCACCAACAGGAGCAACAGCAAACAAGAGCACCAACAGGAGCAACAGTAAACAAAAGAGCATCAACAGGAGCAACAGTAAACAAGAGCATCAACAGTATCATTACCAACATCAACATTATAGCCGCCACAATAACATTAACAATGTAATTTAACAACAGCAGCATTAACAATAACATTAAGAATTCAAACACATAACAGAAGCATCAATGCCAAGAACAATATTAATAACATCAAGATCGACAGCTTTAATAATATCATTAACGATAGCAGCATCAACAACATTAAAGATAGCAGCATCAACAACATTAAAGATAGCAGCATCAACAACATTAAAGATAGCAGCATCAACAACATTAAAGATAGCAGCATCAACAACACTAAAGATAGCAGTATTAACATCATTAAAGATAGCAGTATTAACAGCATTAAAGATAGCAGTATTAACAGCATTAAAGATAGCAGTATTAACAGCATTAAAGATAGCAGTATTAACAGCATTAAAGATAGCAGTATTAACAGCATTAAAGATAGCAGTATTAACAGCATTAAAGATAGCAGTATTAACAGCATTAAAGATAGCAGTATTAACAGCATTAAAGATAGCAGTATTAACAGCATTAAAGATATCAGTATTAACAGCATTAAAGATAGCAGTATTAACAACATTAAAGATAGCAGCATCAACAACATTAAAGATAGCAGTATTAACAGCATTAAAGATATCAGTATTAACAACATTAAAGATAGCAGCATCAACAACATTAAAGATAGCAGTATTAACAGCATTAAAGATAGCAGTATTAACAGCAACGTTCACATTTGCACCTTCAACAGCAACTCCTCCATCGACCAAGCAGCAACAGCGTCTCGCAGACAAAGTAGAACAAGAGAGAAAAAGTTGTTTGAAAGCTTCGAAAAAGGAGAGAGGGAGTTGAAGCGCAGTGTCCAGCTTTGCTCCAGGCGGTATACCAGGAAATGTTTCCTACCAATCGGGCACACACACGCACTTACCATGGGGTCACCCAGCCTGTAGGTGGTCTTCAAAGCTTCGGAGATAAAAGTTGCATCTGTAAAACTTGGAAGGTTGATAACTTAGAATTGGAAAAACGAAAATATCTTGTACATAAAGTGTATAAATATATTTTTTCTAATAGGTCGTATTTTTTGTTGTGTGCGTCAGGTTGGAGAGTTAGCTAGGCTGCCATGCGCTCAATCCGCATTGCCTTAAGTGTAGGGGGAGAGAGTGTTTATACTGAAGCCCCAGCACGCGAACGGTCCAGCTGGATCCGGATTTCTCGTCAAAATCAGCATGGGAACTGGAGTCGACAAACACATCCAGACTCCTCGACTGACCACCATAAGATGTGCCCTTGCTTCTCAGTCCTAGCAGAGGAGATAGAGGAGATGGGAGAGGAGCAACAGGTGGAGAAGATTGGGGAGAGTGGGAAGGGACGCAGAAGAGGGAGAGGAGGGGTGAAGGATACCTGGTTGATACCTGGTTGATACCTGGTTGATGGGGTTCTGGGAGCTACTCCCCAAGCCCGGCCCGAGGCCAGACTTGACTTGCGAGAGTTTGGTCCACCAGGCTGTTGCTTGGATGGAGTAGAGGGAGGGGGGTGAGAGGAAGGGAAGGAACCTATAGAGAAGTAATAGTTTTAATTATTTCACGCCTACTTGTACATTATTGTTGCTAATCTTATTGTCTTTTATATATTATTTGTGTCAGTTGTTTCTCACTAATCAGATAAGTGGAGCCATGAGGTGACTTGAACCAGCAACCAGGGTTCTCCCAGCCGTGGACCTTACCCCTGTACCACAACAATGTATCAGTTACACTAGTTAGGAATCCCACTGAAGCCACAGGAAGTCAGGAAAACCCTATTTAACCCAAATAACATGTGTTATATTTATAGACTTTCCTGATAGGACGTCAGGAAAACCCTACTGAAGTCAGTAGGGCTTGAAGCAGCAGCAGTATATATATTTACATACACAGTTTACATATAACACCCCCCCCCATCCCATGCCTCGCTTTAATAGCCTTGTTGTATTCAGCTAGTTGTGCTTGCGGGGGGTTGAGCTCTGATCTTTCGGTCCGCCTCTCAACTGTCAATCAACTGGTGTACAGGGTCCTGAGCCTACTGGGCTCTATCATATCTACATTTAAAACTGTGTATGGAGTCAGCCTCCACCACATCACTGCCTAATGTATGTGTGTACTCACCTATTTGTCACCTATTTATACTCGCCTATTTGTGCTTGTGGGGGTTGAGCTTCGGCTGTTTGGTCCCGCCTCTCAACTGTAAATCAACTGGTGTAGAGATTCCTGAGCCTACTGGCTCAGTAGTGTGTGTGTGTGTGTGTGTGTGTGTGTGTGTGTGTGTGTGTGTGTGTAAACACCGAGTAACAAAGAGCACAGTGTACACGAGCCTCCAGTGTGCTGCTGGAAGTCACACGATCCACATCTCTACTCTCCTGAATACAAGAAAATGAAAGAAATAAAATCTGAATATTTAAACAATTTTTTTAATTAAATGTGAATTTGAAAAACTCTTCCTTCAAGTTACCTTTGTACTAATGAAGCTGCAATTGCCCTGTGTTTTCAAGAATGTTGACGTATATCTTCCAGTAGTTCGACTGAACATGTTCAAGGTTATCGTCTTGTAAGGGGGGACGAGTTACGGGTGTTACCACCAAGATGTTTTATTTTATAATATTTAGTTTAGTTTCTCCTACAAACACGGCCAATCTATACATTTTCTTCTTTACTCCAGATTGAGTGGCCCCCGGAAGCCTCGTATCTGTGGGTAGAGTTAACACGTTATACAACGTAATGATGAAATAATAATGAATAAAGGAGGTGAACACAGAGCAAGTGTGCCCAGATAACACTGTGCTGCGGCTGGAGGGGGGACCAATGTATCCTAGAGCCACACACTCTGTCTCTCCTCACTCCAGCGACGCCTCGCGCTCACAACTGTTGTTGCTCCTGCACCTTCGTCAAGGCTGTTAGTGTTACCTCTGTTGTGTGTGTTACCTGTGTTAGTGGTATGTGGAGCCGTCAGGCGAGGGGAGAGCTTGACCTTGTCATGAACAGTGAGGGGTTGTGTGCGGTGAGAGGGACGGGGGGGGGGGAGGGGGTTGTACAGTGAAGCTCTTCACTTAGTCATGTACGGTGAGGATTGTGTGAATTGAAGGATTGTGCGAGGTGAGGATTGCTTTATATTATTTAAACTCGTTACACCGCCCTGTACTCATGACACTGCCCTGTACTCATGACACTGCCCTGTACTCATGACACTGCCCTGTACTCATCACACCACCCTGTACTCATCACACCACCCTGTACTCATCACACCACCCTGTACTCAGCACATCACCCTGTACTCATCACACCACCCTGTACTCATCACACCACCCTTGTTCGTATCATAATTCACCGACCACAAGATATATTTATCAATCGACCCCTTACGATGAAATCCTATTTTGAATATTTGTACTTTTTCATAAGTTGGATATTTTCTACCTAATGATTCTAAGCCAAACTTTCTCTCTTTTCAGATTGCATTATCTAAAAAAATAATAAAAATATTTTTGCCAAAAAATCATGCCATTTATCAAATATTGGACTTTATTAGTGCTTGGACTTGGAGCAGTCAATCAGTGTGTCAGTAATGAACACCACAGAACCCCACAAGATGATAACAGGTTTGGAAGTACATCTGAACACGTTGGTAAAGCCATAGCAGATTCTCTGGACAGTAAATCTGAGCGTAGATTTGTCCAAGCGGCCAAGGCTGTGGATGGGTCGAGACGTACCATGCAGATGGTGGAGATCCCTGGAGGGAAGTTTGTGAAGGGAAACAACGACTCTGTACTCCGTGCTGAGCGAGACATCGCCGCCAGATGGGTTGAGATGGATACCTTTTATATGGATGTCTACGCAGTGTCTAATGCTGAATTTGAACTGTTTGTCGAGGCAAATAGCTACACGACAGAGGTATTTATTTTATATAATACACATTATATATTATGACAGTGTCAGATCGTGAAGGATTGAAACGGGAATTTCCTTAAGTACTTTCGTATTTAATAATACATCTTCAGTAGGATCCTTCTGAAGATGTGTTATTAAATACGAAAGTACTTAGGGAAATTCTTGTTTCAATCCTTCATTCGTGGTTTGACACTGTCACATTTTTCATCACGTGTTAATGATCGTAACTTATACATATTATATATTATATATCTCATACATATTGTAACTTGTCTCAAAGCTATCTGTTTGCTTAACAGGCTGAGAAGTTTGGCGAATCGATTGGAGATGAGAGTGAGTTATCAGAAGAAGTCAAATCCACAATATATGAATCTTTTCTTGAGATGACGTGGCAACTCCCTGTGAAGGGAGCTGATTGGAGGCATCCTGAAGGGCTGGACTCAAATATCACAGGTAAGGTGTCATAGATAATGTCGTGTTCATTTACTACACAAGGGCAAAAATTTCACTAACAGTATCATAAAATGACAATGGTAGTGGGAAAGTGGCGCAGTATTCTCAGCTTAGGTGACGGGAAAACGCGCCTCCGTAAGTCGGGTGTAAATCGCTGCTTTCCATCCTCTTACTCGCCTGCAGTACGAGACCCACTGGTGGGACAGGCCAGTCGGATTTCCAAGGAGCCGCCAGCTGCGTTTTCGTAGCTAGACATGAGTACACTACCCGGGGGTACGCTATCCTAGGAAGGACCGATTGTTGATGACAATCTTGCATGGACTGCTACTTAAATATTGATAAGATCCGTTTGTCCAGGCAGTCGTCGGTTAATTGGTAAGTCCTCACTAGTCAGCTGTCCGGTCAATCTGCACTCGTTCTGTTTTCCGGTCGTTCCTTAGTTTTCCCGAACAACACTTACTCTACAGTTGCCTGGTCAGTTTGCAGATTTTCAGGCAGCCATTAGTTGTCCGGCCAGCCCACACTCGTCATTTGTCCGGTGAGTCCTCAGTCGTCAGGTTAGTCCTCACTCGTCAATTCTGGTACTCCTTTGGTGAGATCAAATTTGTACAGCCTTTACATGTATATATATTAAGTTTATTTATAAAGACTACACCACGTATTTTGTTCTTGTGTTTCCAGGTCGTATGGACTATCCAGTTGTTCACGTGTCCTGGAACGATGCGGGAGCGTTCTGCTCCTGGATGGGCAAGAGACTCCCGACAGAGGCGGAGTGGGAGAGAGCCTGTAAAGCTGGAATACACGAATTGATATTTTCCACTGGCGACAAATATATGCCAAACAATCAGTTCAGGTATTGTACAACACTGTTGTTACTCTCACATAATGACGCTCGGGTGGGCAAGATTCCTTTCACCTAATGCTTATGTTCACCAGGCGCTAAATCGGTACCAGGGAGGTAGGTAACTGTTGTGGGGTTCATCTTGGGAAGGGTCTCTAGTTTGACCTTAGGGGAGGGGGGGGGGGAACTCGATACAAGTCTAAGGTATATACATACACGGGCTGCCTGTCCCAGACAACAAGAAACGAAAAAGTTGCATTACTCTAGGTTTTAACGAGGGTTTAAAGAGATTTTTAAAACTCTAACTCGTTGATATAGGAAGCGTCATAATATGGTTCTACCAAGTTAAATAAGAAGCTGCATGTTATTATTTAGTAAACATAAATTTTTCATTGTACATAAACTGTAAACACATCCCTCATGAAAGTGCCCCCGTCTCATCTGACTATCAGGGCCAGCATGTGGCAGGGAACATTCCCCTTCGAAGTCACAGGAGAAGACGGCTGCGCGGTCAATTGTCCAGTGACATCACACGCGCCTAACGGTTACGGCCTCCACAATATGTTGGGCAACGTCTGGGAGTGGACGTCTGACTTGTTTCTGGAAAGCGATTATCCCGGTCCTTACACTAATCCGGTACGCCCTTAATCCTGTGTTCCTTTGCATATATGTCACCCTAATTATTATTCAGTACTGCACAAGATCAATTTTAGTCTTGGATATGTTGACCAGAGCACACAGTAGAAGGTGAAGGGACGACGACGTTTCGGTCCGTCCTGGACCATTCTCGTCGTCGTCCCTTCACCTTATAGTGTGTGGTCTGGTCTACATACTTTAGGCAAGTTATTGTGACTCAAAGCTTGCTTAGTCTCAGATGCAAAGTATTGCACTAATACTATACTACGGGTCAAAAATTGTCACTCTGATGGCCAAATTGGTCGAGGAAACAATACCAAAGGTACAAAAATAAGAAAAACATGTTTTAACTAAATTTAAATAATTGTGAAAGGAAGGAAATGTTGTGCAAATATATATTTTTAAACATGAATATATTACTGTAAACATACATGAAAACAAGCACACTTGTAAACATGTGTATACCTGTCAACAAACATGCCTCTCAACATAAAAGTGAACAATCCTACCTATTAACGAACCTATACTGCAAACAAACCTACTTATTAACGAAGCTACACTGTAAACAAACCTACTTATTAACGGAGCTACACTGTAAACAACACTACCTATTAACGAAGCTACACTGTAAACAACACTACCTATTAACGAAGCTAAACTGTAAACAACACTACCTATTAACGAAGCTACACTGTAAACAACACTACCTATTAACGAACCTACACTGTAAACAACACTACCTATTAACGAACCTACACTGTAAACAAACCTACTTGTTAACGAAGCTACACTGTAAACAAACCTACTTATTAACGAAGCTACACTGTAAACAACCCCACCTCTAAACACCACACCATTAACAAGCACATGTATAATTAACAGGGGAACGTGACGTTTGATGAGCTGAGAGTCATCAAGGGGGAAGCAAGGAGGTGTAAACAAAACGTCGGCTACAGGTAATGTACTTGTTACCTTCCCCTTTGTTTACTAATGGTTCAGTCTTCAGTGATCTTCATCCCCGCCACAGCATCCTGTAAACACACTTGTCTGTCAGTTATTTTTTATTGTAACTGTTTCTTAACAATTGGACAGTTTTTAATTCGGTTTAAGTATATATATATATATATATCTGAGGAATACCAGTATAGTCAATATTATATCAAACTATAAATTTTTGGGAGGCTAGCCATAAGCTTCTGGCCTCCAACTTTGAACACACACTCAGATACACAGAGATATTAGAAAGAACTTTTAAGTGTCAGAGTAGTAGACAAATGGAATGCATTAGAAAGTTGTGTGGTGGAGGCTGACTCCATACACAGCTTCAAGAGTAGACCTGATAGAGCCCAGTAGGCTCAGGAACCTGTGCACCAGTTGATTGACGGTTGAGAGGCGGGACCAAAGAAGCAGAGCTCAACCCCCGGAAGCACAACTACGTGAATACAGACATTCCCTCCTATAGGTATAGATAATCCAATGTTTTAGTTATGGCAATTTATTATAAGTGACTGTATAAATAATACATAGATATCGATAAAATAAATATAGCGAATGATATATGTCATTATTCACTTTAAACAGATATAGCTGCGCTGATAGGGATGCCAACACCCCAGACAGCTCCGGCAGCCAAATCGGCTTCAGATGTGCTGCTGATAATCTCCCAGATTACCTCAAGACATAACACGTTTCTACGTTGCTCAATGCAGGATAAATTATACTATTTGTGTGATCCATAATTTAACAAGAGTTCAAGGTGATTTATCTTCTTTTTTTTCCCCTGTATTTTGCGTCCAGTGTTATTCCTCTGCGCTGAATGATATAATAATCTGGTTGACCACAATATTTGGAGAGATGCTGTCCAGATTTCACTGATTCTTATGAACTATGCTATTTTTGTGTAGGTATGAGAGGCATGTTTTAATTTGTTGTTAAGCGAGTAGACCCGTTGTCATGGAACTTCTCTAGCATTTATCACACTTGTTGCACACTACCCCATTGCATTTCACTGCTAAAGGAATCCCAGTACCATCCTGAAAGACATCTGACTCCCCATGGGTCTCTCAAGTGCAATGGAATAGAGTGGAGAATTCGTCTAGAGACCTTAACCAGTAAACGTCTCGTCGACCTCTTGGACCACCGTCTCCCGAAGCAGGAGCCAGATTCACGAAGCTTTTACGCAAGCACTTACGAGCCTGTATATCTTTTCTCAATCTTTCGCAGCTTTGTTTTCAATTATTAAGCAGTTAATGAGCTCCGAAGCACCAGGAGGCTGTTGATAACAATAAAAACAGTTGATTGGGAAGTTTTCATGCTTGTAAACTGTTTAATAAATGTAACCAAAGCCGTCCAAGATTGAGGAAAGATGTACACGTTCGTAAGTACTCGTGTAATTGCTTCGTGAATCTGGCCCCAGGTCACCAACAACCGATAACTGGGCCACCCCCCCCCCCCCCAGTGCTCATCACGAGACTAAAACAGCTCACTTTCGGGGCGCTTACTGCAGTCACCGTAAACAACAGGGAGGCCAGATACCCCTTAAAGACTCGCATGGACTTACTACAGCACCGTTTTGTCGTTGTTGTTGAAGATTCGCTACTTGGAACAAAGTTCAAAGTAGCACGGGCTATGGTGAGCCCGTAGACGTCGCTTACCGTTTTGTCACTACGTCGGCAGTGGCACTGTACACCTCAGGGAGACACTCTGGAACCAGGTCTATTCGTCCGGCGTCGAGAGACACTGCCAAAATAATCCACCGCCTCGTATGTAATCTGGAAATCATCATAATGTGAAAATTATGTGATTTGTGTAGATTCAGCTCGAGTTTTGGGCAAGCAGTAATGAAGAGCAGACTGAGGCGTTACTGACTCGCAATGTTTCATAAAATGAAATTGAATTAAAATACTGACAGAACTTTACTCGAATCGCTCACCAAAGGGAAACAATCTGCTAGATAAAACAAACAAAATCTTTAAGAAACAATTAATAAGATATCCCTTAATCTCTGCACTTAATGAGGAAAAATTAATCACTGTAATCACACGAGCCTTTTAACCTCTGAGCGTCACTAAGCTTTGGCATCCAAAATAAATTTGTTTTAAAAATCAATACACACACCTAGAGCATTCTATCAAGTCGTCGTCTGTGCAGGAATAAATATATATTATATATATTATATATATATTATATATATATATATCCAAAGATAACAAATCTGTCCTCCACAATAATCTCAACCTTGTTCAGTAGAACAATGCTAACTCAGAGGGAAAGGGGAGGGTCAGATTATCTACCATTTAAGGAAATAATTTCTTCTGATGGAAACTCTTCGGGCATTTCGACCAATATTTCGCACTTAACGAGAATTTAATCTGTGAAAATCGGGTGTGATTTGGTAGGGGGGGGGGATTAATAATTACTAATATTTCTTAAATATTAGTCGGCCTACCCTGACCAGCCTATGTCCATCCTCAACCCTAGGCCGTTTCCTCTACAATCTTGGGTAATGCTACTCCAAAGGTTCTGGCCTCCAACTTCGGACAGACATTCTCTCTCAAAAAAGAGAGAATGTTCAGTGAGAATCCACAAGGTCTTCTCTGAATACTCTTAATCTTCTTCTCCGAGGCTATGGATCCCTACACTTGCACCAGAGGTGGTACCCTCACAATTGTATAATATATTTATATTTATATATATATAGGGTCTTCCTGCATAATAGAAAGATGGAGTAACTGGTACCAATTTGATTTGGCCTCAAGTCTTCTCAATTTGGATGCTGTTCTGGAAATATTGCTGCCCTCAGGCTGCTCAAAGGCAATCCAAGATGGTAATCAATTCCCTCTTTACGAGCAAATGTTTTAGCTAACTCATAGTTCTATCGTGCATCCGGAGACCAATATGGGAAGGAATACACAGGAGACAAACTGATTCCATCATTGATTATTTACAACAGGAGAATAACAATAAAATCTTTGCAATAACAGCATTAACGGCAGTAGCATCGAAGGTTCGCAGCCACCTATAGTCCCAGTGGATTTTCTCATTGATATCACGTTAATGTGATTTCTGTGTGAAAATCAACGTTAAAAATAACAAAATTAAAGATAACATCATCAGCAACATTAACAATAGCAACATTAACGACTGAAATATTAACATTAGGACGGACAGCAAATCTACCGGCCGATAGCAACAGCGAGATCTTAAGATAGCTTCTCTTCGGAGAGAGAGCGACCCGACCCAGCAAGTCTCCAGCGACCGGTCTAGATGGCTGCAGGCAGAAAATCAGGAAATGTTGTCTTATGCAAGTGGTTATGAGAACTGACCAGTTCTGGATCTTATGAGCATGTCTGGAGCTTTGTCTTTTCAACGTTCAGCTTCATTCTCATAACCAGGGGCCAGATTCACGAAGCAGTTACCCAAGCACTTACGAACCTGTATATATTTTCTCAATCTTTCGCGGCTTTGTTTACAATTATTAAACAGTTAATGAGCTCCGAAGCACCAGGAGGCTGTTTATAACAATAACAACAGTTGATTGGGAAGTTTTCATGCTTGTAAACTGCTTAATAAATGTAACCAAAGCCGTCAAAGATTGAGGAAAGATGTACAGGTTCGTAAGTACTTGCGTAACTGCTTCGTGAATCTTGCCCCTGTCCTCAATCCCTGATGGATGAACAAGGGTGAACTGATAAGGCAACAGGGATTCAAACTTCCACCAATCAGAGAGACATGGTACCCGGCCGTAGCTACGTGTCTGGGAAGCTCCGAGATAATTGTAATATCACCTAAACTTTGATTAGCAGATAAACTGAAATTCAAAAAGTTCTCACGTGCGTCATTACTTCTTATTACTTCTTAGAATATGTTATCATTGAAGTGACATCTTAGGAGCCATGCACTCTAGCCACAACGTCTCAAAAGTGAGATTACTCATACTAATGTCTCATACTAAGACTGGAGCCGAATCTCTCATCTAGATCAGCATGAGGACTACTGACGTCAGCATGAGGACCTCAGACGTCAACAAATACATCCACACACTCGACAACAACAATAAGATGTGTAGATACTTCTTAGTCCTGGCAGGTTAGTGAGAGGTGGAGAAGAGAGGAGCTGAGGGAAGGGTGAGGAGTAAGAGGAGAAGGAACAGAGGGAAAGGGAGGGAGGGAGACAAGGGAAACTGAGGAGTTAGAGGACGAAGAGAAGGGGGAAGAGGGAGAAGGGCCGAACTGAGGAGTGAAGAAGGATGTGGAGTCAGTAGAGAAGAAGAGGGCAGGGAGGACTGCGGATAATGAGTTTTGGAAAATAAGTCGAGGTGCAGAAGAGGGGTGAAAATTGAAGTAAAAAGAGTAAAAGATGAAGATGAGGGAGAGGTGAGAGGAAGAGGAGGAACAAATAGAGAAAAAAATCGAGTGAAATGTATTCACTGAGGCTTGATATTATCTGTATCTGTAATACTACATTACCTGTATTGTATGCTGTATTATTTTATGTGCTAGCGTTAGTTAATTATCTGATTAGTTTGATGAAGCTGAAGATGTTTGGTGAAGCTGAAGATGTTTGGTGAAGCTGAAGATGTTTGGTGAAGCTGAAAATGACTCATAAAGTCGAAGATGAGTAAGTTGTTCACGTGAGTAAATTGTTCATGGGATGTTGTTCAGAATGTTACTGGTTGCAGAGTAGCATTTTGCTTGCCAGTCTTGTCCTCTCCATTTGTGAATGAGTAGCATTATCTGAACGGTAGCGTGTGTATGGTAGTAGTGTGCTTACTATTTGTGTCAGTAGAATCGAACTATTAGCTCTTGGACTCCGACTTACTAACCAATCTATTTTTCTCTATTATATCTACTACATATATTTCTCTCGAACACACATACACACATCCCCAGGAAGAAGCCCGTAGCAGCTTTCTAACTCACAGGTACCTATTTACCTCTAGGTGAACAGGCCCATCGGGGTGAAAGGAACTCTGCCCACTTATTTCTTCCTCGGCCGGGAATCGAACCCGGGCAATTAGGACTACGACCCCCGAGCGCTATCCACTCAGCCGCGAGGCCCCTGTATGGTAGTAGTGTGTATATGGTAGTAGTACTGTTTGTATGGTAGTAGAGTGAATGGTTGTATTATGTGCATATTAGTAATAGTTTTATGCTAGCACATAATGTGTTACCTATTGATAATTTCGAGAGCTCCTCTGCTCCCAAGGAAGATATAAGTGCTGCTCTTTACTTACTATTGATATCTTGGTTATCTTGAGATGATTTCGGGGCTTTTTAGTGTCCCCGCGGCCCGGTCCTCGACCAGGCCTCCACCCCCAGGAAGCAGCCCGTGACAGCTGACTAACACCCAGGTACCTATTTTACTGCTAGGTAACAGGGGCATAGGGTGAAAGAAACTCTGCCCATTGTTTCTCGCCGGCGCCTGGGATCGAACCCAGGACCACAGGATCACAAGTCCAGTGTGCTGTCCGCTCGGCCGACCGGCTCGATACTTTACTTTCATTACTTATCAACACATTACTTATATTTATTGGCAGGAGACTGGAGAGTCGTGGACCTCTGAGGTTTACAGTGTGTATTGTAACTATGCTAAAGGCAAATATTCCATTCATTGGCTTTATTTTTCACTTCCTGCCATATCTCGCTCCAGCATGTTGACATTTTATTGAGCAGTTTCGGGATCTGATTTAAAATATCTTCCATATGGATGTTATGAGATATCTCTATTGACATCCTTGTAAGGAATACTGTGTTTTGTGTATGGGAATAACAGAGTGTTTATGATACAGTATGTATGGCCAGAGTCTTACTCCACACGATGATTTTGGTGGTCGGAAGCGAGTCCTAATCTTCCTATATATATGTGCTCTGAATTTAGGAGTTTTAGATCTTGCTCGCAAACCAGGTTATGTAACAGAGTTCAATTAGATGCAACTTAAAATATTTCCTGCAGGTTATAAACCAATCTGAGTGACCTTTGCTGCAGAAAATTGGGTTTGAACTGGTAAACACCAAACTCCCCCCCCTCTTCCCTTAGATATCTCCCTCTCTCTCCCTTGTCCTTGACACCCTCCCCCCCCATCCCTTCAACAGCACAAGCACCTAAACCAGTCGGTGTGTACTCACCGAGTTGTGCTTACGGGGGTTGAGCACTGGCTCTTTGGTCCCGCTTCTCAACTGTCAATTAACTAATGTACAGGTTCTTGAGCCTACTGGGCTCTGTCATATCTACATTTAAAACTGTGTATGAAGTCAGCCTCCACCACATCACTGCCTAATGCATTCCACCTGTTAACTACTCTGACACTGATACAGTTCTTTCTAACGTCCCTGTGGCTCATTTGGGTACTCAGTTTTCACCTGTGTCCCATTGTTCGCGTACCACCAGTGTTGAATAGTTTGTCCCTGTCTACCCTGTCAATTCCCCTGAGGATTTTGTAGGTAGCGATCATGTCTCCCCTCACTCTTCTGTCTTCCAGTGTCGTAAGGTGCATTTCCCGCAGCCTTTCCTCGTAACTCATGCATCTTAGATCTGGGACTAGTCTAGTGGCATACCTCTGAACTTTATCCAGCTTCGTCTTGTGCTTGACAAGGTACGGGCTCCATGCTGGGGCCGCATACTCCAGGATTGGTCTTACGTATGTGGTATACAAGATTCTGAATGATTCCTTACACAGGTTCCTGAACGCTGTTCTGATGTTAGCCAGCCTCGCATATGCCACAGACGTTATTCTTTTTATGTGGGCTTCAGGAGACAGGTTTGGTGTGATATCAACTCCTAGATCTTTCTCTCTTTCTGTTTCATTAAGTACTTCATCTCTTATTCTGTATCCTGTGTCTAGCCTCCTGTTTCCACCGCCTAGTTTCATTACTTAGCATTTACTCGGGTTAAACTTAGCAGCCATTTGTTGGACCATTCATTCAGTCTGTCTAGGTCGTTCTGTAGCTTCCTACTATCATCCTCTTTTTCAATCCTCCTCATAATTTTTGCCTCATCAGCAAACATTGAGAGAAACGAGTCTATACCCTCTGGGAGATCATTTGCATATATCAGAAACAGTATAGGTCCAAGAACTGACCCCTGCGGGACTCTACTTATGACGTCACGCCAATCTGAGACCTCACCCCTCACAGTTACTCGTTGTCTTCTCTTGCTTAAGTACTCCCTTATCCAATGGAGTACCTTCCCTTTCACTCCAGCCTGCATCTCCATCTTTTTCACTAGCCTCGTGTGTGGTACTGTATCAAAGACTTTCTGGTAATCCAAAAAAATAGCAGTCTGCCCACCCTTCTCTTTCTTGCCTGATTTTTGTTGCCTGGTCGTAGAATTCAATTAGCTCTGTGAGGCAGGACTTGCCATCCATGAACCCATGCTGTTACAAAGTTCTTTTGTTCCAGATGCTCCACTAGCTTTCTTGGTACAACTTTCTCCATCAGCTTGCATGGTATGCAGGTTAGGGACACTGGCCTGTAGTTCAGTGCCTCCTGTCTATCCCCTTTCTTGTATACCGGAACTACATTAGCTGCTTTCTAAATTTCTGGCAGTTCTCCTGTTGCCAGTGATTTGTTATACACTATGGAGAGTGGTAGGCACAGTGCTTCTGCTCCTTTTCCTTCCTTTAGTATCCAAGGGGAGATTCAATCTGGGCCAATAGCTTTTGTCACATCCAACTCTAGTAAACACTTTCTTGCTTTTCCGCTGGTAATCTCAAACTCTTCTAGTGGTTCCTGGTTAACTGTTCTCTCTCTTATCTCTGAAATTTCTCCTTGCTCTAAAGTGAAGACCTCCTTGAATTTCTTATTCAATTCCTCACACACTTCCTTGTCGTGTGTAGTGAATCCTTCTCCCCTTATCCATATTTTCATTACCTGTTCCTTTACTGTTGTTTTTCTCCTGATGTAGCTGTGAAGCAATTTAGGCTGAGTCTTTGCCTTGCTTGCGATGTCATTTTCGTATTGTCTTTCTGCCTCTCTTCTCATCCTGACATATTCATTCCTGATACTCTGGTATCTTTCTCTTCTCTTAATTGTCCTGTTATTCCTATAATTTCTCCACGACCTTTTACTTTGCTGCTTAGGTAGCCTACATCTCTGATTAAACCATGGGTTTCTCATCTTCATTTCACTGTTTTCCTTTTGGACTGGGACAAACTTGTTTGCTGCTTCCTTGCCCTTCTGCATGATGAAGTCCATCATGTCTTGGGCCATCTTTCCCCTGAGCTCTGTTTCCCATGTTATATCTGTTAGGAATTTTCTTATCTCCTCATAGTTTCCCTTTCGGAATGCCAGCCTTTTGTTTTCAGTACCTCTCCTCGAGTTCAATAACCCTTCCTCAACCAGATACTCAAACGCCAGTACACTGTGGTCGCTCATTCCTCAAAGCCGATTTCCCTTATGTCGGAGTCGTTCAGAGTGAAGACTAGGTCGAGTCTCGCTGGTTCATCGTTTCCTCTCATCCTTGTGGGTTCCCTGACATGTTGGCTTAGAAAGTGTGTGTGTGTGTGTGTGTGTGTGTGTGTGTGTGTGTGTGTGTGTGTGTGTGTGTGTGTGTGTGTGTGTGCGTGCGTGCGTGCGTGCGTGCGTGCGTGCGTGTGTGTGTTCTACTGGTGCATCCAAAATCAGCAAAGGGCAGGAAAAACTCCGTTCCCATTTTTGTATTCGCAGACAAGAAAATTTAAAAATTGTCGATAGATTGTACAAGCGGTTTCGTTTTGACCAATTATCCAAACACGAACACTACATGTCCAGACGAACAGTTAAAACATTTTGCAGTCTTATTGTGAACAAATATTACGTTTTATTGAAATGTTACGAAATAGTAAACTGCGAAAATGAAAGTTTCCTGTAGGTCAATAGCTCGTGTTGGCATTACCTGACCCGGCAGGAGTATATAAAGTCTGGGGGTTTGGTACCCCAGACACACTCCTTCACAACTTCTTCTGTTGTTACCAACTCCTCCGCCAACATGAAGATCGTAAGTATTATCTGTTTATATTGACTGCACTTTATAAACGTTGATCGCTACACAACAGTTTAGAAATTTTTCTCTCTACTTAAGCCTCACCACTTTGCTTAATTGATGCATTTGTTTAAATTTAATAATATCTACAGAACTTTAAATTTTTTTAAAACAAATTTTAGATACCCCGCTCTAATTTATGAGAATAATGTTAAAACTGGTGTTATTTATCAACAAGCAGTTAAGTGCTTAACACGCACCAAATTAAAACTTTTGTTTAGTTCTTGCAGAAGTTCAAATGAAGTCGATGCCATACTAATGATATATGAAGTTAAATAGAGAGAGTAACCTTCTAGCATTAAACTCCACCCTGGGGTTAGTTTCCTAGATCTCTTGAGATTGTTGAAGAGTGAAACTAAAACAATTAAGAATGTATCTACGATACTCTTGAGTGACACACAGGTATATATTGTCAAGGAAAATAAGGTTCCTGACATTTTGTCAAACAGCAGAAACAAAATCTAAATTCAGCCATTTATATATATAAATTTTTATTTATACATATATTTACATAAACCTTTAAGCACCTTTTTGCATTATTATTTTTGTATCAACCCATGTATATCTTGTAACCATCAAATGCATAATAAAGCACAAAAAATAAAAAAGGAAGGGGGTGGTAGGAGAAAAGCACACAGAAACTGTATTGGAGGGGATCTAAACATTCCCTCTAATGCGTTATGCGTGGTTTCCTCCGAGGCTATGGGTCCCCCTTCTTCCAGCTAGAGGTGGTAATTTTTATTTATATATATATTTATATAAATTTTTATTTATATATACCAGAGTTCTTACATTCTTGTACAGCCACTAGCACGCATAGCGTTTCGGGCAAGTCATTAATCCTAATTTTCACACACACACGGGGAGCCGGTGGCCGAGCGGACAGCATGATGGACACGTGATCCTGTGGTCTCGGGTTCGATCCCGGGCGCCGGCGAGAAACGATGGGCAGAGTTTTTTTCACTCTATTCCCCTGTTACCTAGCAGTAAATAGGTATCTGGGAGTTAGTCAGCTGTCACGGGCTGCTTCCTGGTGTGCGGTGTGGAGGGAAAAAAGTAGTAGAAACAGTTGATTTACAATTGAGAGGCGGGGCCGAAAGAGCAGAGCTCAACCCCCGCAAGCACAACTAGGTGAATACACACATACACATCCCCAGGAAGCAGCCCATAGCAGGTGTCAAACTCCAGGGACTCATTTACTTTTAAGTGAACAGGGGCATCAGGGCGAGAAACTCTTCTCATTTGTTTCCGCCTCCGCCGGGGATCGAACTCGGACCCTTAGGACTACGAACTCCGAGCGCTGTCCACTCAACCGTCAGGCCCCCTAAACTACTTAGTTTTAACGTGTTTTCGATACATAATAGACTGATTTTGATGTCTGATTATTCTTGCAGTTTGTGATGCTGATGGCTGTTCTGGCGGTGCTGTTCGCAGTCTTGGGGACTGCCAATGGCCACTGTGTTCAATCACCTCGCAGTGCCCGCGTTGCTCGCTTACCCTATCCAATCCCCGATGCCTCTGCTCAAAATAAGAAAAAATAAATATGAAAATGAGGTAATCGGCACCCTGGATGATCCATGCATTAGCTCTCTTCTAATAAATATATATAACGGAAATATCCATTATGTTCTTGCTGACCCCCACTACCATCGTAGCCACTGGCAGTGCCCACCACCGTGGCCACTACCAGTGCCCACCACCGGTGCCCACTGGCAGTGCCCACTACCGTGGATGAAGGGCAAGGGGGGAGTGGAACATCAACGTGTCCACCACAAACACAGAGCCGTTGGTGACAGGGTACCATGAAGGACTTGTTATAAAATCTTCGTGTAATATGATGCATCATAATAAACTTTTGCATCATTTAAGAGGAACAACTTTGCTGTTCTTACACTTCTGCTAATGTGACATTGTTAATAAATTCTATGACATGGATGTTTAATTTTCTTTACCTAAATTTGGGAGACTGTACAAAAATGTATATATATATATATATATATATATATATATATATATATATATATATATATATATATATATATATATATATATATATATATATATATATATATATATATATATATATACATACTTAAGAAAAGTAAAATAAGGGAAAAGATGTACATCTTCAGTTAATTTAAAATAATCCCCATCGTTAGCGGTTAAAAAAACAACGCAGGATTAGCTAAAAAATGTATACAGTTCAAATTTAATTCTTATTAAATGAATAAAAATGAACTGACTAAATCCTAAAATAAATTCTTTTATAAAATATAGAACGAATATATATACAAGAAAGATATTAAAACTAGACGTATTATAAAATAAGTCAATTTCTTTACTATGCACCCCATACCCATCCCATGGGCGGTGGTGGTAAGGCAACTTGGCAACTGTCCTCGACTCCAGTCCATTACATCCAGCAGTCGACCCCACAGACGCATTCATAAATTTGTACATGCTGTTCATTCAAACCAGGAATTTTCAAACATTCAAACCAGCTGAAAATGTTTGGTGAAGCTGAAAATGTGTAATAAAGCCGAAGATAAGTAAGTTGTTCATGTGAATGTTGGTGGTGTTCAGAATGTTACTGGTTGCAGAGTAACATTGTGTTTGCCAGTCTTGTCCTCTCAGTTTGTAAATGAATAGCATTGTCTGAACGGTAGCGTGTGTATGGTAGTACTGTGTGTATGGTAGTACTGTGTGTATGATAGCATTGTGTGTATGGTAGTACTGTGTGTATGGTAGTGCTATGTGTATGATAGCTTTGTGTGTATGGTAGTACTGTGTATATGGTAGTACTGTGCGTATGGTAGCAGAGTGAATGGTTGTATTATGAGCATATTAGTAATAGTTTTTTGCTAGTAATAGTTTTATGCTAGCACATAATGTATTACCTGTCGATTACCTGTTGATAATTTCGAGAGCTCCTCTGCTCCCACGGAAGAAATAAGTGCAGCTTTTTACTTACTATTGACACTTTATTTACATTACTTATTAACACATTACTTATATTTATTGGCCGGAGACTGAAGAGTCGTGGGCCTTTGATGTTTACAGTGTGTTTTGTAACTGTTAAATGTACACTTTCCATTCATTGGCTATATTTTTCAGTTCCTGCCATATCTCGCTCCAGCATATTGTCATTTTATTGAGCAGTTTCGGGATCTGACTTTAAAATATCTTCCATATGGATGTTATGAGATATCTCTATTGACGTCCTTGTAAGGAATATTGTGTTTTGTGTATGGGAATAACATTAGTGTTTATGATACAGTATGTATGGCCAGAGTCTTACTCCACACGGTGATTTTGGTGGTCGGAAGCGAGTCCTAATCTCCCTATATATATGTACTCTGAATTTAGGAGTTTTAGATCTAGATCGCAAAACAGATTCTGTAATTGAGTTTAATTAGATGCAACTTATTAATAATATTTCCTGCAGGTTATAAACCAATCTGAGTGACTTTTGCTGCAGAAAATTGGGTTTGAACTGGTAAGCACAAAGTTCCACCCCCTCTTCTTCCCTTAGACACCCCCCCTCTCTCCCTTGTCCTTGACACCCCTCCCCCCCCCCATTCCTTTAACAGCACAAGCACCCAAACAAGTCGGTGTGTACTCGCCTAATTGTGCTTGTGGGTCTCAAATGTCAATCAACTGGTGTGTATTCACCTAGTTGTATTCACCTAGTTGTGTTTTGCGAGGGGTTGAGCTTTGCTCTTTCGGCCCGCCTCTCAACTGTTTACTAACTACTTTTTTTCCTCACCATACACACCCCAGGAAGCAGGTCGTGACCAAGAAGCAGCCCGTGACAGCTGACTAACTCCCAGGTACCTATTTACTGACCCCCACTGCCAGTGCCCACTACCAGTGCCCACTAAGTGCCCACTACCAGTGCCCACTAAGTGCCCACTACCACCGTGGCCACTACCAGTGCCCACTACCGTGGATGAAGGGCAAGGGGGGAGTGGAACATCAACGTGTCCACCACAAACACAGAGCCGTTGGTGACAGGGTACCATGAAGGACTTGTTATAAAATCTTCGTGTAATATGATGCATCATAATAAACTTCTGCATCATTTAAGAGAAACAACTTTGCTGTTCTTACACTTCTGTTAATGTGACATTGTTAATAAATTCTATGACATGGATGTTTAATTTTCTTTACCTAAATTTGGGAGACTGTACAAAAGTGTATATAAATATAAATACATACTTAAGAAAAGTAAAATAAGGGAAAAGATGTACATCTTCAGTTTATTTAAAATAATCCCCATCGTTAGTGGTTAAAAAAACAACGCAGGATTAGCTAAAAAATGTATACAGTTCAAATTTAAATCTTATTAAATGAATAAAAATGAACTGACTAAATCCTAAAATAAATTCTTTTATAAAATAAAGAACAAATATATATACAAGAAAGATATTAAAACTAGACCTATTATAAAATAAATAAATTTCTTTATTATGCACCCCATACCCATCCCATTGACTGTGGTGGAAAGGCAACTTGCCAACTGTCCTCGACTCAAGTCCATTACATCCAGCGGTCGACCCCACTGACGCATTCATAAATTTGTACATGCTGTTCATTCAAACCGGTTATTTGCAAATATTCAAACCAGCTGAAAATATTTGAAGCTAAAAATGTCTAATGAAGCCGAAGATAAGTAAGTTATTCATGTGAATGTTGGTGATGTTCAGAATGTTACTGGTTGCAGAGTAACATTTTGCTTGCCAGTCTTGTCCTCTCAGTTTGTAAATGAGTAGCATTGTCTGAACGGTAGCGTGTGTATGATAGTACTGTGTGTATGATAGTACTGTGTGTATGATAGCAGTGTGTGTATGATATTACTGTGTGTATGATAGCAGTGTGTGTATGGTAGTACTGTGTGTATGATAGCAGTGTGTGTATGATAGTACTGTGTGTATGATAGCAGTGTGTGTGTGGTAGTACTGTGTGTATGATAGCAGTGTGTGTGTGTGGTAGTACTGTGTGTATGATAGCAGTGTGTGTATGGTAGTACTGTGTGTATGATAGCAGTGTGTGTATGGTAGTACTGTGTGTATGATAGCAGTGTGTGTGTGGTAGTACTGTGTGTATGATAGCAGTGTGTGTGTGTGGTAGTACTGTGTGTATGATAGCAGTGTGTGTATGGTAGTACTGTGTCTATGATAGCAGTGTGTGTATGGTAGTACTGTGTGTATACTAGCAGTGTGTGTATGGTAGTACTGTATGATAGCAGTGTGTGTATGGTAGTACTGTGTGTATGATAGCAGTGTGTATATGGTAGTAGTACTGTGTGTATGGTAGCAGAGTGAATGGTTGTATTATGTGCATATTAGTAAGTTTTATGCTAGTAATAGTTTTATGCTAGCACATAACGTATTACCTGTCGATTACCTGTTGATAATTTCGAGAGTTCCTCTGCTCCCACGGAAGAAATAAGTGGAGCTTTTTACTTACTATTGACACTTTAATTACATTACTTATTTACACATTACTTATATTTATTGGCCGGAGACTGAAGAGTCGTTTACAGTGTATTTTGTAACTGTGATAAATGTACACATTACATTCACTGGCTATATTTTTCAGTTTCTGCCATATCTCTCTTGTATGCTGCTATTTTATTGAGCAGTTTCGGGATCTGACTTTAAAATATCTTCCATATGGATGTTATAGGAGATCTCTATTGACATTCTTGTAAGGGATACTGTGTTTTGTGTATGGGAATAACAGTAGAGTGTTTATGATACAGTATGTATGGCCAGAGTCTTACTCTACAAGATGATTTTGGTGTTCGGAAGCGAGTCCTAATCTCCCTATATATATGTGCTCGGAATTTAGGAGTTTTAGATCTTGATCGCAAAACAGGTTCTGTAAATGAGTTCAATTAAATGCAACTTATTAATAATATTTCCTGCAGGTTATAAACCAATCTGAGTGACTTTTGCTGCAGAAAATTGGGTTTGAACTGGTAAACACCAAGTTCCACCCCCCCTTAGACACCCCCCTCTCTCCCTTGTCCTTGACACCCTCCCCCCCCCCCATCCCTTCAACAGCACAAGCACCTAAACCAGTCGGTGTGTACTCATCTAATTGTGCTTGCGGGTCTTGAGCTTTGGTCCCGCCTCTCAAATGTCAATCAACTAGTGTGTGTGTGTGTGTGTGTGTGTCCTTCTGGTGCACCCAAGGTCGCTCAAGGTCAGGAAAAACTCAATTCCCATTTTTGTATTAGCAGAGAAGAAAATATTAAAATTGTCGATTGTTTGTACAAGCGGTTTCGTTTTGACCAATTATCCAAACACGAACACTACATGTCCAGACGAACAGTTAAAACATTTTGCAGTCTTATTGTGAACAAATATTACGTTTTATTGAAATGTTACGAAATAGGAAACTGCGAAAGTGAAAGTTTCCTGTAGGTCAATAGCTCGTGTTGGCATCACCTGACCCGGCAGGAGTATATAAAGTCTGGGGTTTGGTACCCCAGACACACTCCTTCACAACTTCTCTTGTCATTACCAACTCCTCCGCCAACATGAAGATCGTAAGTATTATCTGTTTATATTGACTGCACTTTGTAAACGTTGATCGCTACACAACACAGTTTAGAACGTTTTCTCTCTACTTAAGCCTCACCACTCTGACTGCTTAATTGATGCATTTGTTTAATTTTAATAATATCCACAGAACTTTAGTTTATTTTAAAATAAATTTCAGATATCACGCTCTAATTTATGAGAATAATGTTTAAACTCGTGTTATTTATCAACAAGCAGTTAAGTGCTTAACACACAACAAATTAAGCATTTGAACGTGAACTTTTTTTAGTTCCTGTAGAAGTTCAAATAAAGTCGATGCCATACTAATGATATATGAAGTTAAATAGGGAGAGTAAACCTCTAGCATTATACTCCACCCTGGGGTTAGTTTCCTAGATCTCTTGAGATTGTTGAAGAGTGAAACTAAAACAGTTAATTAAGATTGTGTCTGCGATACTCAGAATGACACAAAAGTACATCTTGTCAAGGAAAACCACAATTTCCTGACATTTTATCCAACAGCAGAAACAAAATCTAAATTCAGCCATTTATATATAGACTTATTTTTATTTTATTTATATACATACAAGAATTCTCACATTCCTGTACAGCCATTAGCACGCATAGCGTTTCGGGCAAGTCCTTAATCCTAATTTTCACACACACACAAACATCTCCAGGAAGCAGCCCGTAGCAACTGTCAAACTCCCACGTACCTATTTACTGCTAGGTGAAAAGATGCATCAGGATGAAAGAAACTCTGCCCATTTATTTCCGCGTCCGCCGGGGATCGAACCCGGACCCTTAGGACTACGAACACCGAGCGCTGTACACTCAACCGTCAGGTCCACTAAACTATTTATTTTTAGCGTGTTTTAGATACGTAATAGACTGATTTTGATGTCTAATTATTCTTGCAGTTTGCGATGCTGATGGCTGTTCTGGCAGTGCTGTTCGCAGTCTTGGGGACTGCCAATGGCTTCTTTAGATATACAAATTGTGCTCCAACACGTCACAGTGCCCGCGTTGCTCGCTCACCCGATCCAATCCCCGATGCCTCTGCTCAAAATAAGAGAATATAAATAAGAAAATGTGGTAATAGGTACTCTGCGAGCCCCGCTCCTGTGCCAGGTAAGTTACGGGCTCACCATAGCCTGTGCTACTTGGAACTTGTTCAGAGTAGCTGAATCTATAAACAACAACAACAGCAGGTACCCCGGATGATCCGTGCATTAGCTCTCTTCTTATAAATATATATAACTTAAATATCCATAATGTTCTTGCTGACCCCCACTACCACCGTGCCCACTGCCAGTGCCGACCACCGGTGCCCACTACCAGTGCCCACTGGCAGTGCCCACTACCGTGGATGAAGGGCAAGGGGGGAGTGGAACATCAACGTGTCCACCACAAACACAGAGCCGTTGGTGACAGGGTACCATGAAGGACTTGTTGTAAAATCTTCGTGTAATATGATGCATCATAATAAACTTTTGCATCATTTAAGAGGAACAACTTTGCTGTTCTTGTACTTCTGCTAATGTGACATTGTTAATAAAGTGTATTACATGGAAGTTTTAATTTTCTTTACCTTAATTTGGGAGAATGTACAAAAGTGTAAATAAATAAATACTTTTTTAGGAAAAGTAAAATAAGTGGAAAGATATACATCTTCAGTTATTTTAAAATATTCCCCATCGATAGTGATTAAAAAGCAACGCAGGATTAGCTAAACAAAATGTACATAGTTCAAATTTAAATCTTATTATATGAATAAAAAAGGACTGACTAAATCCTAAAATAAATTCTTATATAATATAAAGAACAAATATATACATATATATATACAAGAAAGATTTTAAAACTAGACATATTATAAAATAAATTTCTTTACTATGCACCCCATACCCATCCCATGGACGGTGGTGGAAAGGCAACTTGGCAACTGTCCTCGACTCAAGTCCATTACATCCAGCGGTCGACCCCACAGACGCATTCATTAATTTGTACATGCTCTTCATTCAAACCAGGAATTTTCAAACATTCAAACCAGCTGAAAATGTTTGGTGAAGCTGAAAATGTGTAATAAAGCCGAAGATAAGTAAGTTATTCATGTGAATGTTGGTAGTGATGTTCAGAATGTTACTGGTTACAGAGTAACATTTTGCTTGCCAGTCTTGTCCTCTCAGTTTGTAAATGAGTAGCATTGTCTGAACGGTAGCGTGTGTATGGTAGTACTGTGTGTATGGTAGTACTGTGTGTATGATAGCATTGTGTGTATGGTAGTACTGTGTGTATGGTAGTGCTGTGTGTATGATAGCATTGTGTGTATGGTAGTACTGTGTTTATGGTAGTGCTGTGTGTATGATAGCATTGTGTGTGTGGTAGTACTGTGTGTATGGTAGTGCTGTGTGTATGATAGCAGTGTGTGTAAGGTAGTACTGTGTGTATTGTAGTACTGTGTGTATGGTAGCAGAGTGAATGGTTGTATTATGAGCATATTAATAATAGTTTTTTGCTAGTAATAGTTTTATGCTAGCACGTAACGTATTACCTGTCGATTACCTGTTGATAATTTCGAGAGCTCCTCTGCTCCCACGGAAGAAATAAGTGCAGCTCTTTACTTACTATTGACACTTTATTTACATTACTTTTACACATTACTTATATTTATTGGCCGGAGACTGAAGAGTCGTGGACCTTTGATGTTTACAGTGTGTTTTGTAACTGTGTTAAATGTACACTTTCCATTCATTGGCTATATTTTTCAGTTCCTGCCATATCTCGCTCCAGCATATTGTCATTTTATTGAGCAGTTTCGGGATCTGACTTTAAAATATCTTCCATATGGATGTTATGAGATATCTCTATTGACGTCCTTGTAAGGAATATTGTGTTTTGTGTATGGGAATAACATTAGTGTTTATGATACAGTATGTATGGCCAGAGTCTTACTCCACACGATGATTTTGGTGGTCGGAAGCGAGTCCTAATCTTCCTATATATATGTACTCTGAATTTAGGAGTTTTAGATCTTGATCGCAAAACAGATTCTGTAATTGAGTTTAATTAGATGCAACTTATTAATAATATTTCCTGCAGGTTATAAACCAATCTGAGTGACTTTTGCTGCAGAAAATTGGGTTTGAACTGGTAAGCACCAAGTTCCACCCCCTCTTCTTCCCTTAGACACCCCCCCTCTCTCCCTTGTCCTTGACACCCCTCCCCCCCCCATTCCTATAACAGCACAAGCACCCAAACAAGTCGGTGTGTACTCTCCTAATTGTGCTTGTGGGTCTCGAATGTCAATCAACTGGTGTGTATTCACCTAGTTGTATTCACCTAGTTGTGTTTTGCGGGGGTTGAGCTTTGCTCTTTCGGCCCGCCTCTCGACTGTCAATCAACTGTTTACTAACTACTTTTTTTCCTCACCATACACACCCCAGGAAGCAGGTCGTGACCAAGAAGCAGCCCGTGACAGCTGACTAACTCCCAGGTACCTATTTACTGCTAGGTAACAAGGGCATTCAGGGTGAAAGAAACTTTGTCCATTTGTTTCTGCCTGGTGCGGGAATCGAACCCGCGCCACAGAATTACGAGTACTGCGCGCTATCCATCAGGCTAGTGTGTGTGTGTGTGTGTGTGTTGTTCTGGTACACCCAAGATCTCCTAACGGAAGGAAAAACTCAATTCCCATTTTTGTATTCGCAGACAAGAAAATTTAAAAATTGTTGATAGCTTGTACAAGCGGTTTCGTTTTGACCAATTATCCAAACACGAACACTACATGTCCAGACGAACAGTTAAAACATTTTGCAGTCTTATTGTGAACAAATATTACGTTTTATGGAAATGTTACGAAATAGTAAACTGCGAAAATGAAAGTTTCCTGTTGGTCAATAGCTCATGTTGGCATCACGTGACCCGGCAGGAGTATATAAAGTCTGGGGTTTGGTACCCCAGACACACTCCTTCACAACTTCTTCTGTTGTTACCAACTCCTCCGCCAACATGAAGATCGTAAGTATTATGTGTTTATATTGACTACACTTTATAAACGTTGATCGCTACACAACAGTTTAGAACGTTTTCTCTACTTAAGCCTCACCACGCTGACTGCTTAATTGATGCATTTGTTTAATTTTATTAATATCCACAGAACTTTAGTTTATTTTAAAATAAATTTTAGATATCACGCTCTAATTTATGAGAATAATGTTTAAACTCGTGTTATTTATCAACAAGCAGTTAAGTGCTTAACACACAACAAATTAAGCATTTGAACGTGAACTTTCTTTAGTTCCTGTAGAAGTTCAAATAAAGTCGATGCCATACTAATGATACATGAAGTTAAATAGAGAGAGTAAACCTCGAGCATTATACTCCACCCTGGGGTTAGTTTCCTTGATCTCTTGAGATTGTTGAAGAGTAAAACTAAAACAGTTAATTAAGATTGTGTCTACGATACTCAGAATGACACAAAAGTACATCTTGTCAAGGAAAACCACAATTTCCTGACATTTTATCCAACAGCAGAAACAAAATCTAAATTCACCCATTTATATATAGATTTATTTTTATTTTATTTATATACATACAAGAATTCTCACATTCCTGTACAGCCATTAGCACGCATAGCGTTTCGGGCAAGTCCTTAATCCTAATTTTCACACACACACAAACATCTCCAGGAAGCAGCCCGTAGCAGCTGTCAAACTCCCACGTATCTATTTACTGCTAGGTGAAAAGATGCATCAGGATGAAAGAAACTCTGCCCATTTGTTTCCGCGTCCGCCGGGGATCGAACCCGGACCCTTAGGACTACGAACACCGAGCGCTGTACACTCAACCGTCAGGTCCACTAAACTATATATTTTTAGCGTGTTTTAGATACGTAATAGACTGATTTTGATGTCTAATTATTCTTGCAGTTTGCGATGCTGATGGCTGTTCTGGCAGTGCTGTTCGCAGTCTTGGGGACTGCCAATGGCATCTGGACACGTAACGATTGTGTTCAACAACGTCATAGTGCCCGCGTTGCTCGCTCACCCAATCCAATCCCCGATGCCTCTGCTCAAAATAAGAGAATATAAATAAGAAAATGTGGTAATAGGTACTCTGCGAGCCCCGCTCCTGTGCCAGGTAAGTTACGGGCTCACCATAGCCCGTGCTACTTGGAACTTGTTCAGAGTAGCTGAATCTATAAACAATAACAGCAGGTACCCCGGATGATCCGTGCATTAGCTCTCTTCTTATAAATATATATAACTTAAATATCCATAATGTTCTTGCTGACCCCCACTACCAGTGCCCACTGGCAGTGCCCACTGCCAGTGCCCACCACCGTGGATGAAGGGCAAGGGGGGGGGGAATGGAACATCAACGTGTCCACCACAAACACAGAGCCGTTGGTGACAGGGTACCATGAAGGACTTGTTATAAAATCTTCGTGTAATATGATGTATCATAATAAACTTCTGCATCGTTTAAGAGGAATAACTTTGCTGTTCTTACACTTCTGCTAATGTGACATTGTTAATAAAGTGTATTACTGTACATGGATGTTTAAATTTTATTTACCTTAATTTGGGAAATGTACAAAAGTGTAAATAAATAAATACATTTTTAGGAAAAGTAAAATTAGTGGAAAGATATACATCTTCAGTTAATTTAAAATATTCCCCATCGATAGTGATTAAAAATAAAAAGCAACGCAGGATTAACTAAAAAAATGTACATAGTTCAAATTTAAATCTTATTAAATGAATAAAAAAGGACTGACTAAATCCTAAAATAAATTCTTATATAAAATAAAGAACAAATATATATATATATATATATATATATATATATATATATATATATATATAAATTACAATATTATAAAATAACATATTATAAAATAATATAATAGACATATTATAAAATAAATTTCTTTACTATGCACCCCATACCCATCCCATGGGCGGTGGTGGAAAGGCAACTTGGCAACTGTCCTCGACTCAAGTCCATTACATCCAGCGGTCGACCCCACAGACGCATTCATTAATTTGTACATGCTGTTCATTCAAACCAGGAATTTTCAAACATTCAAACCAGCTGAAAAGGTTTGGTGAAGCTGAAAATGTGTAATAAAGCCGAAGATAAGTAAGTTATTCATGTGAATGTTGGTGATGTTCAGAATGTTACTGGTTGCAGAGTAACATTTTGCTTGCCAGTCTTGTCCTCTCAGTTTGTAAATGAATAGCATTGTCTGAACGGCAGCGTGTGTATGGTAGTACTGTGTGTATGATAGCAGTGTGTGTATGGTAGTACTGTGTGTATGGTAGTGCTGTGTGTATGATAGTGCTGTGTGTATGATAGCATTATGTGTATGGTAGTACTATGTGTATTGTAGTACTGTGTGTATGGTAGCAGAGTGAATGGTTGTATTATGAGTATATTTATAATAGTTTTTTGCTAGTAATAGTTTTATGCTAGCACATAATGTATTACCTGTCGATTACCTGTTGATAATTTCGAGAGCTCCTCTGCTCCTACGGAAGAAATAAGTGCAGCTCTTTACTTACTATTGACACTTTATTTACATTACTTTTACACATTACTTATATTTATTGGCCGGAGACTGAAGAGTCGTGGACCTTTGATGTTTACAGTGTGTTTTGTAACTGTGTTAAATGTACACTTTCCATTCATTGGCTATATTTTTCAGTTCCTGCCATATCTCGCTCCAGCATATTGTCATTTTATTGAGCAGTTTCGGGATCTGACTTTAAAATATCTTCCATATGGATGTTATGAGATATCTCTATTGACGTCCTTGTAAGGAATATTGTGTTTTGTGTATGGGAATAACATTAGTGTTTATGATACAGTATGTATGGCCAGAGTCTTACTCCACACGATGATTTTGGTGGTCGGAAGCGAGTCCTAATCTTCCTATATATATGTACTCTGAATTGAGGAGTTTTAGATCTTGATCGCAAAACAGATTCTGTAATTGAGTTTAATTAGATGCAACTTATTAATAATATTTCCTGCAGGTTATAAACCAATCTGAGTGACTTTTGCTGCAGAAAATTGGGTTTGAACTGGTAAGCACAAAGTTCCACCCCCTCTTCTTCCCTTAGACACCCCCCCCTCTCCCTTGTCCTTGACACCCCTCCCCCCCCCATTCCTTTAACAGCACAAGCACCCAAACAAGTCGGTGTGTACTCGCCTAATTGTGCTTGTGGGTCTCAAATGTCAATCAACTGGTGTGTATTCACCTAGTTGTATTCACCTAGTTGTGTTTTGCGGGGGTTGAGCTTTGCTCTTTCGGCCCGCCTCTCAACTGTTTACTAACTACTTTTTTTTCCTCACCATACACACCCCAGGAAGCAGGTCGTGACCAAGAAGCAGCCCGTGACAGCTGACTAACTCCCAGGTACCTATTTACTGCTAGGTAACAAGGGTATTCAGGGTGAAAGAAACTTTGTCCATTTGTTTCTGCCTGGTGCGGGAATCGAACCCGCGCCACAGAATTACGAGTACTGCGCGCTATCCATCAGGCTAGTGTGTGTGTGTGTTGTTCTGGTACACCCAAGATCTCCTAACGGCAGAAAAAACTCAATTCCCATTTTTGTATTCGCAGACAAGAAAATTTAAAAATTGTTGATAGATTGTACAAGCGGTTTCGTTTTGACCAACTATCCAAACACGAACACTACATGTCCAGACGAACAGTTAAAACATTTTATAGTCTTATTGTGAACAAATATTATGTTATATTGAAATGTTACGAAATAGGAAACTGCGTATAAGAAATTTCCCTACAAGTCAGTAGCGTGTGTTGGCAACACCTTACCTGGCAGGCGTATATAATGTCTGGGGTTCCGTGTTCCAGACACACTCCTTCACAGCTTCTCTTGTCATTACCAACTCATCCGCCAACATGAAGATCGTAAGTATTATGTGTTTGTATTGACCGTAATTTATAAACGTTGATCGCTATACAGCACAGCTTGGAATGTTTTCTCTCTACTTAAGCCTCACCACGCTGACTGCTTAATTGATGCTTTTGTTTAAATTTAATAATATCCACAGAACTTTAGTTTATTTTAAAACAAAATTTAGATACCACGCTCTAATTTATGAGAATAATGTTAAAACTGGTGTTATTTATCAACAAGCAGTTAAGTGCTTAACACGCACCAAATTAAAACTTTTGTTTAGTTCCTGCAGAAGTTCAAATGAAGTCGATGCCATACTAATGATATTTGAAGTTAAATTGGGAGAGTAAACCTCTAGCATTAAACTCCACCCTGGGGTTAGTTTCTTAGATCTCTTGAGATTGTTGAAGAGTGAAACTAAAACAATTAAGAATGTATTTACGATACTCTTGAGTGACACGCAGGTATATATTGTCAAGGAAAACCAGTTTCCTGACATTTTGTCCAACAGCAGAAACAAAATCTAAATTCAGCTATTTATATATATAATTTTTTATTTATATATACAATAGTTCTTACATTCTTGTACAGCCACTAGTACGCATAGTGTTTCAGGCAAGTCCTTAATCCTAATTTTCACACACACACGGGGAGCCGGTGGCCGAGCGGACAGCATGATGTACACGTGATCCTGTGGTCTCGGGTTCGATCCCGGGCACCGGCGAGAAACGATGGGCAGAGTTTCTTTCACTCTATTCCCCTGTTACCTAGTAGTAAATAGGTATCTGGGAGTTAGTCAGCTGTCACGGGCTGCTTCCTGGTGTGCGGTGTGGAGGGAAAAAAAGTAGTAGAAACAGTTGATTTACAATTGAGAGGCGGGACGAAAGAGCAGAGCTCAACCCCCGCAAGCACAACTAGGTGAATACACACACACACATCCCCAGGAAGCAGCCCATAGCCGGTGTCAAACTCCAGGGACTCATTAATTTTAAGTGAACAGTGGCATCAGGGTGAGAAACTCTGCTCATTTGTTTCCGCCTATGCCGGGGATCGAACTCGGACCCTTAAGACTACGAACTCCGAGCGCTGTCCACTCAACCGTCAGGCCCCCTAAACTATTTAGTTTTAACGTGTTTTCGATACATAATAGACTCATTTTGATGTCTAATTATTCTTGCAGTTTGCGATGATGATGGCTGTTCTGGCGGTGCTGTTCGCAGTCTTGGGGACTGCCAATGGCGATTTTGATGCAAAGCCTCACAGTGCCCTCGTTGCTCGCTCATCTGATCCAATCCTCGATGCCTCTGCTCAAAATAAGAAAAAATAAATAAGAAAATGAGGTAATCGGCACCTCGGATGATCCATGCATTAGCTCTCTTCTAATAAATATATATAACGGAAATATCCATTATGTTCTTGCCGACCCCCACTGCCACCGTGGCCACTACCAGTGCCCACTAAGTGCCCACTACCAGTGCCCACTAAGTGCCCACTACCACCGTGGCCACTACCAGTGCCCACTACCGTGGATGAAGGGCAAGGGGGGAGTGGAACATCAACGTGTCCACCACAAACACAGAGCCGTTGGTGACAGGGTACCATGAAGGACTTGTTATAAAATCTTCGTGTAATATGATGTATCATAATAAACTTCTGCATCATTTAAGAGGAACAACTTTGCTGTTCTTACACTTCTGCTAATGTGACATTGTTAATAAATTCTATGACATGGATGTTTAATTTTCTTTACCTAAATTTGGGAGACTGTACAAAATTGTATATAAATATAAATACATACTTAAGAAAAGTAAAATAAGGGAAAAGATGTACATCTTCAGTTTATTTAAAATAATCCCCATCGTTAGTGGTTAAAAAAACAACGCAGGATTAGCTAAAAAATGTATACAGTTCAAATTTAAATCTTATTAAATGAATAAAAATGAACTGACTAAATCCTAAAATAAATTCTTTTATAAAATAAAGAACAAATATATATACAAGAAAGATATTAAAACTAGACCTATTATAAAATAAATAAATTTCTTTATTATGCACCCCATACCCATCCCATTGACTGTGGTGGAAAGGCAACTTGCCAACTGTCCTCGACTCAAGTCCATTACATCCAGCGGTCGACCCCACAGACGCATTCATAAATTTGTACATGCTGTTCATTCAAACCGGTTATTTGCAAATATTCAAACCAGCTGAAAATATTTGAAGCTAAAAATGTCTAATGAAGCCGAAGATAAGTAAGTTATTCATGTGAATGTTGGTGATGTTCAGAATGTTACTGGTTGCAGAGTAACATTTTGCTTGCCAGTCTTGTCCTCTCAGTTTGTAAATGAGTAGCATTGTCTGAACGGTAGCGTGTGTATGATAGTACTGTGTGTATGATAGTACTGTGTGTATGATAGCAGTGTGTGTATGATATTACTGTGTGTATGATAGCAGTGTGTGTATGGTAGTACTGTGTGTATGATAGCAGTGTGTGTATGATAGTACTGTGTGTATGATAGCAGTGTGTGTGTGGTAGTACTGTGTGTATGATAGCAGTGTGTGTGTGTGGTAGTACTGTGTGTATGATAGCAGTGTGTGTATGGTAGTACTGTGTGTATGATAGCAGTGTGTGTATGGTAGTACTGTGTGTATGATAGCAGTGTGTGTGTGGTAGTACTGTGTGTATGATAGCAGTGTGTGTGTGTGGTAGTACTGTGTGTATGATAGCAGTGTGTGTATGGTAGTACTGTGTCTATGATAGCAGTGTGTGTATGGTAGTACTGTGTGTATACTAGCAGTGTGTGTATGGTAGTACTGTATGATAGCAGTGTGTGTATGGTAGTACTGTGTGTATGATAGCAGTGTGTATATGGTAGTAGTACTGTGTGTATGGTAGCAGAGTGAATGGTTGTATTATGTGCATATTAGTAAGTTTTATGCTAGTAATAGTTTTATGCTAGCACATAACGTATTACCTGTCGATTACCTGTTGATAATTTCGAGAGTTCCTCTGCTCCCACGGAAGAAATAAGTGGAGCTTTTTACTTACTATTGACACTTTAATTACATTACTTATTTACACATTACTTATATTTATTGGCCGGAGACTGAAGAGTCGTTTACAGTGTATTTTGTAACTGTGATAAATGTACACATTACATTCACTGGCTATATTTTTCAGTTTCTGCCATATCTCTCTTGTATGCTGCTATTTTATTGAGCAGTTTCGGGATCTGACTTTAAAATATCTTCCATATGGATGTTATAGGAGATCTCTATTGACATTCTTGTAAGGGATACTGTGTTTTGTGTATGGGAATAACAGTAGAGTGTTTATGATACAGTATGTATGGCCAGAGTCTTACTCTACAAGATGATTTTGGTGTTCGGAAGCGAGTCCTAATCTCCCTATATATATGTGCTCGGAATTTAGGAGTTTTAGATCTTGATCGCAAAACAGGTTCTGTAAATGAGTTCAATTAAATGCAACTTATTAATAATATTTCCTGCAGGTTATAAACCAATCTGAGTGACTTTTGCTGCAGAAAATTGGGTTTGAACTGGTAAACACCAAGTTCCACCCCCCCTTAGACACCCCCCTCTCTCCCTTGTCCCTGACACCCTCCCCCCCCCCATCCCTTCAACAGCACAAGCACCTAAACCAGTCGGTGTGTACTCATCTAATTGTGCTTGCGGGTCTTGAGCTTTGGTCCCGCCTCTCAAATGTCAATCAACTAGTGTGTGTGTGTGTGTGTGTGTGTGTGTGTGTCCTTCTGGTGCACCCAAGGTCGCCCAAGGTCAGGAAAAACTCAATTCCCATTTTTGTATTCGCAGACAAGAAAATATTAAAATTGTCGATTGTTTGTACAAGCGGTTTCGTTTTGACCAATTATCCAAACAGGAACACTACATGTCCAGGCGAACAGTTAAAACATTTTGCAGTCTTATTGTGAACAAATATTACGTTTTATTGAAATGTTACGAAATAGTAAACTGCGAAAATGAAAGTTTCCTGTAGGTCAATAGCTCGTGTTGGCATCACGTGACCCGGCAGGAGTATATAAAGTCTGGGGTTTGGTACCCCAGACACACTCCTTCACAACTTCTTCTGTTGTTACCAACTCCTCCGCCAACATGAAGATCGTAAGTATTATGTGTTTATATTGACTACACTTTATAAACGTTGATCGCTACACAACAGTTTAGAACGTTTTCTCTACTTAAGCCTCACCACGCTGACTGCTTAATTGATGCATTTGTTTAATTTTATTAATATCCACAGAACTTTAGTTTATTTTAAAATAAATTTTAGGTACCCCGCTCTAATTTATGAGAATAATGTTTAAACTCGTGTTATTTATCAACAAGCAGTTAAGTGCTTAACACACAACAAATTAAGCATTTGAACGTGAACTTTTTTTAGTTCCTGCAGAAGTTCAAATGAAGTCGATGCCATACTAATGAAATATGAAGTTAAATAGGGAGAGTAAACCTCGAGCATTATACTCCACCCTGGGGTTAGTTTCCTAGATCTCTTGAGATTGTTGAAGAGTAAAACTAAAACAGTTAATTAAGATTGTGTCTACGATACTCAGAATGACACAAAAGTACATCTTGTCAAGGAAAACCACAATTTCCTGACATTTTATCCAACAGCAGGAACAAAATCTAAATTCAGCCATTTATATATAGACTTATTTTTATTTTATTTATATACATACAAGAATTCTCACATTCCTGTACAGCCACTAGCACGCATAACGTTTCGGGCAAGTCCTTAATCCTAATTTTCACACACACACAAACATCTCCAGGAAGCAGCCCGTAGCAGCTGTCAAACTCCCACGTATCTATTTACTGCTAGGTGAAAAGATGCATCAGGATGAAAGAAACTCTGCCCATTTGTTTCCGCGTCCGCCGGGGATCGAACCTGGACCCTTAGGACTACGAACACCGAGCGCTGTACACTCAACCGTCAGGTCCACTAAACTATTTATTTTTAGCGTGTTTTAGATACGTAATAGACTGATTTTGATGTCTAATTATTCTTGCAGTTTGCGATGCTGATGGCTGTTCTGGCAGTGCTGTTCGCAGTCTTGGGGACTGCCAATGGCTTCTTTACAGATAATGATTGTGCTCCAACACGTCACAGTGCCCGCGTTGCTCGCTCACCCGATCCAATCCCCGATGCCTCTGCTCAAAATCAGAGAATATAAATAAGAAAATGTGGTAATAGGTACTCTGCGAGCTCCGCTCCTGTGCCAGGTAAGTTACGGGCTCACCATAGCCTGTGCTACTTGGAAATTGTTCAGAGTAGCTGAATCTATAAACAACAACAACAACAGCAGGTACCCCGGATGATCCGTGCATTAGCTCTCTTCTTATAAATATATATAACTTAAATATCCATAATGTTCTTGCTGACCCCCACTACCAGTGCCCACCACCGTGCCCACTGGCAGTGCCCACTGGCAGTGCCCACTGGCAGTGCCCACTACCGTGCCCACTACCAGTGCCCACTGGCAGTGCCCACTACCAGTGCCCACTGCCGTGGATGAAGGGCAAGGGGGGAGTGGAACATCAACGTGTCCACCACAAACACAGAGCCGTTGGTGACAGGGTACCATGAAGGACTTGTTATAAAATCTTCGTGTAATATGATGTATCATAATAAACTTCTGCATCATTTAAGAGGAACAACTTTGCTGTTCTTACACTTCTGCTAATGTGACATTGTTAATAAAGTGTATTACATGTATGTTTTAATTTTCTTTACCTTAATTTGGGAGAATGTACAAAAGTGTAAATAAATAAATACTTTTTTAGGAAAAGTAAAATAAGTGGAAAGATATACATCTTCAGTTATTTTAAAATATTCCCCATCGATAGTGATTAAAAAGCAACGCAGGATTAGCTAAAAAAAATGTGCATAGTTCAAATTTAAATCTTATTATATGAATAAAAAAGGACTGACTAAATCCTAAAATAAATTCTTATATAAAATAAAGAACAAATATATACATATATATATACAAGAAAGATATTAAAACTAGACATATTATAAAATAAATTTCTTTACTATGCACCCCATACCCATCCCATGGGCGGTGGTGGAAAGGCAACTTGGCAACTGTCCTCGACTCAAGTCCATTACATCCAGCGGTCGACCCCACAGACGCATTCATTAATTTGTATATGCTGTTCATTCAAGCCGGTTATTTTCAAACATTCAAACCAGCTGAAAATGTTTGGTGAAGCGGAAAATGTCTAATGAAGCCGAAGATAAGTAAGTTATTCATGTGAATGTTGGTGATGTTCAGAATGTTACTGGTTACAGAGTAACATTTTGCTTGCCAGTCTTGTCCTCACAGTTTGTAAATGAGTAGCATTGTCTGAACGGTAGCGTGTGTATGGTAGTACTGTGTGTATGATAGCAGTGTGTGTATGGTAGTACTGTGTGTATGGTAGTACTGTGTGTATGATAGCAGTGTGTGTATGGTAGTACTGTGTGTATGGTAGTACTGTGTGTATGATAGCAGTGTGTATATGGAAGTAGTACTGTGTGTATGGTAGCAGAGTGAATGTTTGTATTATGTGCATATTAGTAAGTTTTATGCTAGTAATAGTTTAATGCTAGCACATAACGTATTACCTGCCGATTACCTGTTGATAATTTCGAGAGCTCCTCTGCTCCCACGGAAGAAATATGCGCTGCTCTTTACTTACTATTGACACTATATTTATATTACTATTTACATATTACTGATATTTATTGGCCGGAGACTGAAGAGTCGTTTACAGTGTATTTTGTAACTGATAAATGTACACATTCCATTCATTGGCTATATTTTTCAGTTTCTGCCATATCTCTCTTGTATGTTGCTATTTTATTGAGCAGTTTCGGGATCTAACTTTAAAATATCTTCCATATGGATGTTATGAGATATCTCTATTGACATTCTTGTAAGGGATACTGTGTTTTGTGTATGGGAATAACAGAGTGTTTATGATACAGTATGTATGGCCAGAGTCTTACTCCACACGGTGATTTTGGTGTTCGGAAGCGAGTCCTAATCTCCCTATATATATGTGCTCTGAATTTAGGAGTTTTAGATCTTGCTCGCAAAACAGGTTCTGTAAATGAGTTCAATTAAATGCAACTTATTAATAATATTTCCTGCAGGTTATAAACCAATCTGAGTGACTTTTGCTGCAGAAAATTGGGTTTGAACTGGTAAACACCAAGTTCCACCCCCCCTTAGACACCCCCCTCTCTCCCTTGTCCTTGACACCCTCCCCCCCCCATCCCTTCAACAGCACAAGCACCTAAACCAGTCGGTGTGTACTCATCTAATTGTGCTTGCGGGTCTTGAGCTTTGGTCCCGCCTCTCAAATGTCAATCAACTAGTGTGTGTGTGTGTGTGTGTGTCCTTCTGGTGCACCCAAGGTCGCCCAAGGTCAGGAAAAACTCAATTCCCATTTTTGTGTTCGCAAACAAGAAAATATGAAAATTGTAGATAGATTGTACAAGCTGTTTCGTTTTGACCAATTATCCAAACACGAACACTACATGTCCAGACGAATAGTTAAAACATTTTGCAGTCTTATTGTGAAGAAATATTACGTTTTATTGAAATGTTACGAAATAGGAAACTGCGTATATAAAATTGTCCTACTAGTCAGTAGCGAGTGTTGGCATCACCTGACCCAGCAGGAGTATATAAAGTCTAGGGTTCCGTGTTCCAGACACACACCTTCACAGCTTCTCTTGTCAGTACCAATTCCTCCGCCAACATGAAGATCGTAAGTATTATTTGTTAATATTGACTGCACTTTGTAAACGTTGATTGCTACACAACACAGCTTAGAACGTTTTCTCTCTACTTAAGCCTCACCACTCCGACTGCTTAATTGATGCATTTGTTTAATTTGAATAATATCCACAGAACTTTAGTTTATTTTAAAATAAATTTTAGATATCACGCTCTAATTTATGAGAATAATGTTTAAACTCGTGTTATTTATCAACAAGCAGTTAAGTGCTTAACACGCACCAAATTAAGCATTTGAACGTGAACTTTTTTTAGTTCCTGCAGAAGTTCAAATGAAGTCGATGCCATACTAATGATATATGAAGTTAAATAGGGAGAGTAAACCTCGAGCATTATACTCCACCCTGGGGTTAGTTTCCTAGATCTCTTGAGATTGTTGAAGAGTAAAACTAAAACAGTTAATTAAGATTGTGTCTACGATACTCAGAATGACACAAAAGTACATCTTGTCAAGGAAAACCACAATTTCCTGACATTTTATCCAACAGCAGAAACAAAATCTAAATTCAGCCATTTATATATAGACTTATTTTTATTTTATTTATATACATACAAGAATTCTCACATTCCTGTACAGCCACTAGTACGCATAGCGTTTCGGGCAAGTCCTTAATCCTAATTTTCACACACACACAAACATCTCCAGGAAGCAGCCCGTAGCAGCTGTCAAACTCCCACGTATCTATTTACTGCTAGGTGAAAAGATGCATCAGGATGAAAGAAACTCTGCCCATTTGTTTCCGCGTCCGCCGGGGATCGAACCCGGACCCTTAGGACTACGAACACCGAGCGCTGAACACTCAACCGTCAGGTCCACTAAACTATTTATTTTTAGCGTGTTTTAGATACGTAATAGACTGATTTTGATGTCTAATTATTCTTGCAGTTTGCGATGCTGATGGCTGTTCTGGCAGTGCTGTTCGCAGTCTTGGGGACTGCCAATGGCATCTGGACACGTATCTCTTGTGCACCAAAACGTCATAGTGCCCGCGTTGCTCGCTCACCCGATCCAATCCCCGATGCCTCTGCTCAAAATAAGAGAATATAAATAAGAAAATGTGGTAATAGGTACTCTGCGAGCCCCGCTCCTGTGCCAGGTAAGTTACGGGCTCACCATAGCCTGTGCTACTTGGAACTTGTTCAGAGTAGCTGAATCTATAAACAACAACAACAACAGCAGGTACCCCGGTTGATCCGTGCATTAGCTCTCTTCTTATAAATATATATAACTTAAATATCCTTAATGTTCTTGCTGACCCCAACTACCACCGTGCCCACTGCCAGTGCCCACCACCGGTGCCCACTACCAGTGCCCACCACCGTGCCCACTGCCAGTGCCCACTAGCAGTGCCCACTACCGTGGATGAAGGGCAAGGGGGGAGTGGAACATCAACGTGTCCACCACAAACACAGAGCCGTTGGTGACAGGGTACCATGAAGGACTTGTTATAAAATCTTCGTGTAATATGATGCATCATAATAAACTTCTGCATCATTTAAGAGGAACAACTTTGCTGTTCTTACACTTCTGCTAATGTGACATTATTAATAAAGTGTATTACGTGTATGTTTTAATTTTCTTTACCTTAATTTGGGAGAATGTACAAAAGTGTAAATAAATAAATACTTTTTTAGGAAAAGTAAAATAAGTGGAAAGATATACATCTTCAGTTATTTTAAAATATTCCCCATCGATAGTGATTAAAAAGCAACGCAGGATTAGCTAAACAAAATGTGCATAGTTCAAATTTAAATCTTATTATATGAATAAAAAAGGACTGACTAAATCCTAAAATAAATTCTTATATAAAATAAAGAACAAATATATACATATATATATACAAGAAAGATATTAAAACTAGACATATTATAAAATAAATTTCTTTACTATGCACCCCATACCCATCCCATGGGCGGTGGTGGAAAGGCAACTTGGCAACTGTCCTCGACTCAAGTCCATTACATCCAGCGGTCGACCCCACAGACGCATTCATTAATTTGTATATGCTGTTCATTCAAGCCGGTTATTTTCAAACATTCAAACCAGCTGAAAATGTTTGGTGAAGCGGAAAATGTCTAATGAAGCCGAAGATAAGTAACTTATTCATGTGAATGTTGGTGATGTTCAGAATGTTACTGGTTACAGAGTAACATTTTGCTTGCCAGTCTTGTCCTCACAGTTTGTAAATGAGTAGCATTGTCTGAACGGTAGCGTGTGTATGGTAGTACTGTGTGTATGATAGCAGTGTGTGTATGGTAGTACTGTGTGTATGGTAGTACTGTGTGTATGATAGCAGTGTGTGTATGGTAGTACTGTGTGTATGGTAGTACTGTGTGTATGATAGCAGTGTGTATATGGTAGTAGTACTGTGTGTATGGTAGCAGAGTGAATGTTTGTATTATGTGCATATTAGTAAGTTTTATGCTAGTAATAGTTTAATGCTAGCACATAACGTATTACCTGCCGATTACCTGTTGATAATTTCGAGAGCTCCTCTGCTCCCACGGAAGAAATATGCGCTGCTCTTTACTTACTATTGACACTATATTTATATTACTATTTACATATTACTGATATTTATTGGCCGGAGACTGAAGAGTCGTTTACAGTGTATTTTGTAACTGATAAATGTACACATTCCATTCATTGGCTATATTTTTCAGTTTCTGCCATATCTCTCTTGTATGTTGCTATTTTATTGAGCAGTTTCGGGATCTGACTTTAAAATATCTTCCATATGGATGTTATGAGAGATCTCTATTGACATTCTTGTAAGGGATACTGTGTTTTGTGTATGGGAATAACAGTAGAGTGTTTATGATACAGTATGTATGGCCAGAGTCTTACTCCACACGGTGATTTTGGTGGTCGGAAGAGAGTCCTAATCTCCTTATATATATGTGCTCGGAATTTAGGAGTTTTAGATCTTGATCGCAAAACAGGTTCTGTAAATGAGTTCAATTAAATGCAACTTATTAATAATATTTCCTGCAGGTTATAAACCAATCTGAGTGACTTTTGCTGCTGAAAATTGGGTTTGAACTGGTAAACACCAAGTTCCATCCCCTCTTCCCTTAGACACCCCCCTCTCTACCTTGTCCTTGACACCCTCCCCCCCCATCCCTTCAACAGCACAAGCACCTAAACCAGTCGGTGTGTACTCATCTAATTGTGCTTGCGGGTCTTGAGCTTTGGTCCCGCCTCTCAAATGTCAATCAACTAGTGTGTGTGTGTGTGTGTGTGTGTGTCCTTCTGATGCACCCAAGGTCGCCCAAGGGCAATAAAATCTCAATTCCCATTTTTGTATTCGCAGACAAGAAAATATTAAAATTGTCGATTGTTTGTACAAGCGGTTTCGTTTTACCTATTATCCAAATACGAACACTACATGTCCAGACGAATAGTTAAAACATTTTGCAGTCTTATTGTGAAGAAATATTACGTTTTATTGAAATGTTACGAAATAGGAAACTGCGTATATAAAATTGTCCTACTAGTCAGTAGCGAGTGTTGGCATCACCTGACCCGGCAGGAGTATATAAAGTCTGGGGTTCCGTGTTCCAGACACACTCCTTCACAGCTTCTCTTGTCAGTACCAATTCCTCCGCCAACATGAAGATCGTAAGTATTATTTGTTAATATTGACTGCACTTTGTAAACGTTGATCGCTACACAACAGTTTAGAACGTTTTCTCTCTACTTAAGCCTCACCACTCCGACTGCTTAATTGATGCATTTGTTTAAATTTAATAATATCCACAGAACTTTAGTTTATTTTAAAATAAATTTTAGATATCACGCTCTAATTTATGAGAATAATGTTTAAACTCGTGTTATTTATCAACAAGCAGTTAAGTGCTTAACACGCACCAAATTAAGCATTTGAACGTGAACTTTTTTTAGTTCCTGCAGAAGTTCAAATGAAGTCGATGCCATACTAATGATATATGAAGTTAAATAGGGAGAGTAAACCTCGAGCATTATACTCCACCCTGGGGTTAGTCTCCTAGATCTCTTGAGATTGTTGAAGAGTAAAACTAAAACGGTTAATTAAGATTGTGTCTACGATACTCAGAATGACACAAAAGTACATCTTGTCAAGGAAAACCACAATTTCCTGACATTTTATCCAACAGCAGAAACAAAATCTAAATTCAGCCATTTATATATAGACTTATTTTTATTTTATTTATATACATACAAGAATTCTCACATTCCTGTACAGCCATTAGCACGCATAGCGTTTCGGGCAAGTCCTTAATCCTAATTTTCACACACAAACATCTCCAGGAAGCAGCCCGTAGCAGCTGTCAAACTCCCACGTATATATTTACTGCTAGGTGAAAAGATGCATCAGGATGAAAGAAACTCTGCCCATTTGTTTCCGCGTCCGCCGGGGATCGAACCCGGACCCTTAGGACTACGAACACCGAGCGCTGTACACTCAACCGTCAGGTCCACTAAACTATTTATTTTTAGCGTGTTTTAGATACGTAATAGACTGATTTTGATGTCTAATTATTCTTGCAGTTTGCGATGCTGATGGCTGTTCTGGCGGTGCTGTTCGCAGTCTTGGGGACTGCCAATGGCATCTGGCAACGTGTCTCTTGTAGACCAAAACTTCATAGTGCCCGCGTTGCTCGCTCACCCGATCCAATCCCCGATGCCTCTGCTCAAAATAAGAGAATATAAATAAGAAAATGTGATAATAGGTACTCTGCGAGCCCCGCTCCTGTGCCAGGTAAGTTACGGGCTCACCATAGCCTGTGCTACTTGGAACTTGTTCAGAGTAGCTGAATCTATAAACAACAACAACAGCAGCAGGTACCCCGGATGATCCGTGCATTAGCTCTCTTCTTATAAATATATATAACTTAAATATCCATAATGTTCTTGCTGACCCCCACTACCACCGTGCCCACCACCGGTGCCCACTACCAGTGCCCACCACCGGTGCCCACTACCAGTGCCCACCACCGTGCCCACTGCCAGTGCCCACTACCAGTGCCCACCACCGTACCCACTACCGTGGATGAAGGGCAAGGGGGGAGTGGAACATCAACGTGTCCACCACAAACACAGAGCCGTTGGTGACAGGGTACCATGAAGGACTTGTTATAAAATCTTCGTGTAATATGATGTATCATAATAAACTTCTGCATCGTTTAAGAGGAACAACTTTGCTGTTCTTACACTTCTGCTAATGTGACATTGTTAATAAAGTGTATTACTGTACATGGATGTTTTAATTTTCTTTACCTTAATTTGGGAGAATGTACAAAAGTGTAAATAAATAAATACATTTTTAGGAAAAGTAAAATAAGTGGAAAGATATACATCTGCAGTTAATTTAAAATATTCCCCATCGATAGTGATTAAAAAGCAACGCAGGATTAGCTAAAAAAAATGTACATAGTTCAAATTTAAATCTTATTATATAAATAAAAAAGAACTGACTAAATCCTAAAATAAATTCTTATATAATATAAAGAACAAATATATACATATATATATACAAGAAAGATTTTAAAACTAGACATATTATAAAATAAATTTCTTTACTATGCACCCCCATAACCATCTCATGGGCGGTGGTGGAAAGGCAACTTGGCAACTGTCCTCGACTCAAGTCCATTACATCCAGCGGTCGACCCCACAGACGCATTCATTAATTTGTACATGCTGTTCATTCAAACAAGGAATTTTCAAACATTCAAACCAGCTGAAAATGTTTGGTGAAGCGGAAAATGTCTAATAAAGCCGAAGATAAGTAAGTTATTCATGTGAATGTTGGTGATGTTCAGAATGTTACTGGTTGCAGAGTAACATTTTGCTTGCCAGTCTTGTCCTCTCAGTTTGTAAATGAATAGCATTGTCTGAACGGTAGCGTGTGTATCGTAGTACTGTGTGTATGGTAGTGCTGTGTGTATGATAGCATTGTGTGTATTGTAGTACTGTGTGTATGGTAGCAGAGTGAATGGTTGTATTATGAGCATATTAATAATAGTTTTTTGCTAGTAATAGTTTTATGCTAGCACATAATGTATTACCTGTCGATTACCTGTTGATAATTTCGAGAGCTCCTCTGCTCCCACGGAAGAAATAAGTGCAGCTTTTTACTTACTATTGACACTTTATTTACATTACTTTTACACATTACTTATATTTATTGGCCGGAGACTGAAGAGTCGTGGACCTTTGATGTTTACAGTGTGTTTTGTAACTTTGTTAAATGTACACTTTCCATTCATTGGCTATATTTTTCAGTTCCTGCCATATCTCGCTCCAGCATATTGTCATTTTATTGAGCAGTTTCGGGATCTGACTTTAAAATATCTTCCATATGGATGTTATGAGATATCTCTATTGACATCCTTGTAAGGAATATTGTGTTTTGTGTATGGGAATAACAGTAGAGTGTTTATGATACAGTATGTATGGCCAGAGCCTTACTCCACACGATGATTTTGGTGGTCGGAAGCGAGTCCTAATCTCCCTATATATATGTGCTCTGAATTTAGGAGTTTTAGATCTTGATCGCAAAACAGGTTCTGTAAATGAGTTCAATTAAATGCAACTTATTAATAATATTTCCTGCAGGTTATAAACCAATCTGAGTGACTTTTGCTGCTGAAAATTGGGTTTGAACTGATAAACACCAAGTTCCATCCCCTCTTCCCTTAGACACCCCCCTCTCTCCCTTGTCCTTGACACCCTCCCCCCCCCATCCCTTCAACAGCACAAGCACCTAAACCAGTCGGTGTGTACTCATCTAATTGTGCTTGCGGGTCTTGAGCTTTGGTCCCGCCTCTCAAATGTCAATCAACTAGTGTGTGTGTGTGTGTGTGTGTGTGTGTGTCCTTCTGGTGCACCCAAGGTCGCTCAAGGGCAATAAAATCTCAATTCCCATTTTTGTATTCGCAGACAAGAAAATATTAAAATTGTCGATTGTTTGTACAAGCGGTTTCGTTTTGACCAATTATCCAAATACGAACACTACATGTCCAAACGAACAGTTAAAACATTTTGCAGTCTTATTGTGAAGAAATATTACGTTTTATTGAAATGTTAAGAAATAGGAAACTGCGTATGTAAAATTTTCCTACTAGTCAGTAGTGAGTGTTGGCAACACCTGACCCGGCAGGAGTATATAAAGTCTGGGGTTTGGTACCCCAGACACACTCCTTCACAGCTTCTCTTGTCATTACCAATTTCTCCGCCAACATGAAGATCGTAAGTATTATCTGTTTATATTGACCGTACATTGTAAACGTTGATCGCTACACAACACAGCTTTGAACGTTTTCTCTCTACTTAAGCCTCACCACTCTGACTGCTTAATTGATGCATTTGTTTAATTTGAATAATATCCACAGAACTTTAGTTTATTTTAAAATAAATTTTAGATATCACGCTCTAATTTATGAGAATAATGTTTAAACTCGTGTTATTTATCAACAAGCAGTTAAGTGCTTAACACACACCAAATTAAGCATTTGATCGTGAACTTTTTTTTTTATTTCCTGCAAAAGTTAATTTGAAGTCGATGCCATACTAATGATATATGAAATTGAATAGGGGGAGTAACCTTCAAGCATTATACTCCACCCTGGGGTTAGTTTCCTAGATCTCTTGAGATTGTTGAAGAGTAAAACTAAAACAGTTAATTAAGATTGTGTCTACGATACTCAGAATGACACAAAAGTACATCTTGTCAAGGAAAACCACAATTTCCTGACATTTTATCCAACAACAGAAACAAAATCTAAATTCAGCCATTTATATACAGACTTTTTTATTTTATTTATATATACAAGAGTTCTTACAATCCTGTACAGCCATTAGCACGCATAGCGTTTCGGGCAAGTCCTTAATCCTAATTTTCACACATACACACACACACACACACATCTCCAGGAAGCAGCCCGTAGCAGGTGTCAAACTCCCAGGTACCTATTTACTGTTAGGTGAAAATGTGCATCAGGATGAAAGAAACTCTGCCCATTTGTTTCATGCATAATATATAACTTACAGAATAGACTGATTTTGATGTCTAATTATTCATGCAGTTTGCGATGCTGATGGCTGTTCTGGCGGTGATGTTCGCAGTCTTGGGGACTGCCAATGGCGTGAGATCTCTCTTTTGTACGATAACGCGTCTTAGTCCCCGCGTTGCTCGCTCACCCGATCCAATCCCCGATGCCTCTGCTCAAAATAAGAAAAAATAAATAAGAAAATGTGGTAATCGGTACCCCGGATGATCCATGCATTAGCTCTCTTCTAATAAATATATATAACGGAAATATCCATTATGTTCTTGCTGACCCCCACTACCATCGTAGCCACTGGCAGTGCCCACTACCACCGTGCCCACTACCATCGTGCCCTCCACCGTGCCCTCCACCGTGCCCACCACCAGTGCCCACTACCACCGTGCCCACTACCACCGTGCCCTCCACCGTGCCCACCACCAGTGCCCACTACCACCGTGCCCACTACCACCGTGCCCTCCATCGTGCCCACCACCGGTGCCCACTACCAGTACCCACTTCCGTGGATGAAGGGCAAGGGGGAAGTGGAACATTAACGTGTCCACCACAAACACAGAGCCGTTGGTGACAGGGTACCATGAAGGACTTGTTATAAAATCTTCGTGTAATATGTACTTCGTGTAATAATTGCCCGAAACGCATTGCGTAATAGTGGCTTTAGGCATTGTATGTACTAGCTCTATCTATATATCAATCCATTAATGTAACATCACTTGTATGTATGTACCTTACCTGAATAAACATTTTTATATTTTATGATGCATCATAATATACTTCTGCATCATTTAAAAGGAACAACTTTGCTGTTCTTACACTTCTGCTAATGTGACATTATTAATAAATTCTATGACATGGATGTTTTAATTTTCTTTACCTTAATTTGGGAGAATGTACAAAAGTGTAAATAAATAAATACGTTTTAAGGAAAAGTAAAATAAGTGGAAAGATATGTCTTCAGTTAATTTAAAATATTCCCCATCGATAGTGATTAAAAATAAAAAGCAACGCAGGATTAGCTAAAAAAAATGTACATAGTTCAAATTTAAATCTTATTAAATGAATAAAAATGAACTGACTAAATCCTATAATAAATTCTTTTATAAAAATGAAGAACAGATATATATACAAGAAAGATATTAAAACTAGACATATTATAAAATAAATAAATTTCTTTACTATGCACCCTATACCCATCCCATGGGGGGTGGTGGAAAGGCAACTTGGCAACTGTCTTCGACTCGAGTCCATTACATCCAGCGGTCGACGCAATTGACTCATTCCTAAATTTGTACATGTTGTTGATTCAAACCAGTTATTTTTAAACATTCAAACCAGCTGAAAATTTCTAATGAAGCCGAAGATAAGTAAGTTGTTCATGTGAATGTTGGTGATGTTCAGAATGTTACTGGTTGCAGAGTAACATTTTGCTTGCCAGTCTTGTCCTCTCAGTTTGTAAATGAGTAGCATTGTCTGAACGGTAGTGTGTGTATGGTAGTACTGTGTGTATGATAGCAGTGTGTGTATGGTAGTACTGTGTGTATGATAGCAGTGTGTGTATGGTAGTACTGTGTGTATGATAGCAGTGTGTATATGGTAGTAGTACTGTGTGTATGGTAGCAGAGTGAATGTTTGTATTATGTGCATATTAGTAAGTTTTATGATAGTAATAGTTTTATGCTAGCACATAATGTATTACCTGTCGATTACCTGTTGATAATTTCGAGAGTTCCTCTGCTTCCACGGAAGAAATAAGTGGAGCTTTTTACTTACTATTGACACTTTATTTACATTACTTATTTACACATTACTTATATTTATTGGCCGGAGACTGAAGAGTCGTTTACAGTGTATTTTGTAACTGTGATAAATGTACACATTACATTCATTGGCTATATTTTTCAGTTTCTGCCATATCTCTCTTGTATGTTGCTATTTTATTGAGCAGTTTCGGGATCTGACTTTAAAATATCTTCCATATGGATGTTATGAGAGATCTCTATTGACATTCTTGTAAGGGATACTGTGTTTTGTGTATGGGAATAACAGTAGAGTGTTTATGATACAGTATGTATGGCCAGAGTCTTACTCCACACGGTGATTTTGGTGGTCGGAAGAGAGTCCTAATCTCCTTATATATATGTGCTCGGAATTTAGGAGTTTTAGATCTTGATCGCAAAACAGGTTCTGTAAATGAGTTCAATTAAATGCAACTTATTAATAATATTTCCTGCAAGTTATAAACCAATCTGAGTGACTTTTGCTGCAGAAAATTGGGTTTGAACTGGTAAGCACCAAGTTCCACCCCCTCTCCCCTTAGACACCCCCCTCTCTCCCTTGTCCTTGACACCCTCCCCCCCCATCCCTTCAACAGCACAAGCACCTAAACCAATCGGTGTGTACTCGTCTAATTGTGCTTGCGGGTCTTGAGCTTTGGTCCCGCCTCTCAAATGTCAATCAACTGGTATGTATGTGTGTGTGTGAGTGTGTGTGTGTGTGTGCGTGTGTGTGTGTCCTTCTGGTGCACCCAATGTCGCTCAAGGGCAGGAAAAACTCAATTCCCATTTTTGTGTTCGCAGACAAGAAAATATTAAAATTGTCGATAGTTTGTACAAGCGGTTTCGTTTTACCTATTATCCAAACACGAACACTACATGTCAAGACGAACAGTTAAAACATTTTACAATCTTATTGTGAAGAAATATTACGTTTTATTGAAATGTTACGAAATAGGAAATTGCGTATAAGAAATTTTTCCTACTAGTCAGTAGCGAGTGTTGGCATCACCTGACCCGGCAGGAGTATATAAAGTCTGAGGTTTGGTACCCCAGACACACTCTTTCACAGCTTCTCTTGTCGTTACCAACTCCTTCGCCAACATGAAGATCGTAAGTATTATCTGTTTATATTGACTGCACTTTGTAAACGTTGATTGCTACACAACACAGCTTAGAACGTTTTCTCTCTACTTAAGCCTCATCACGCTGACTGCTTAATTGATGCATTTGTTTAAATTTAATAATATCCACAGAACTTTAGTTTATTTTAAAACAAATTTTAGGTACCACGCTCTAATTTATGAGAATAATGTTTAAACTCGTGTTATTTATCAACAAGCAGTTAAGTGCTTAATACACAACAAATTAAGCATTTGAACGTGAACTTTTTTTAGTTCCTGCAGAAGTTCAAATGAAGTCGATGCCATACTAATGATATATGAAGTTAAATAGGGAGAGTAAACCTCGAGCATTATACTCCACCCTGGGGTTAGTTTCCTAGATCTGTTGAGATTGTTGAAGAGTAAAACTAAAACAGTTAAGAATGTATCTACGATTCTCTTGAGTGACACACAGGCATATATTGTCAAGGAAAACTAGTTTCCTGACATTTTGTCCAACAGCAGAAACAAAATCTAAATTCATCCATTTATATATGTATTTTTTATTTATATATACAAGAGTTCTTACATTCCTGTACAGCCACTAGTACGCAAAGCGTTTTGGGAAAGTCCTTAATCCTAATTTTCACACACACACGGGGAGCCGGTGGCCGAGCGGACAGCACGCTGGGCACGTGATCCTGTGCTTCCGGGTTCGATGCCGGGCGCCGGCGAGAAACGATGGGCAGAGTTTCTTTCACCCTATGCCCTGGTTACCTAGCAGTAAATAGGTATCTGGGAGTTAGTCAGCTGTCATGGCTGCTTCCTGGTGTGTGTGTGGTGTGGGGGGGGGGGAGTAGTAGAAACAGTTGAGAGACGGGCCAAAAGAGCAGAGCTCAACCCCCGAAAGCACAACTAGGTGAATACACACACACACATCCACAGGAAGCAGCCCATAGCAGATGTCAAACTCCAGGGACCCATTTACAGCTAAGTGAACAGGGACATCAGGGTGACAAACTCTACTCATTTGTTTCCGCCGGGGATCAAACCCGGACCCTTAGGACTACGAACCCTGAGCGCTGTCCACTCAGCGTCAGCCCTCAAAACTATTTAGTTTTAGCGTGTTTGCTATACATAATGAACTGATTTTGATGTCTAATTATTCTTGCAGTTTGCGATGCTGATGGCTGTTCTGGCGGTGCTGTTCGCAGTCTTGGGGACTGCCAATGGCGTGAAATCTCAATATTGTACGTTCTCACGTCACAGTGCCCGCGCTGCTCGCTCACCCGATCCAATCCCCGATGCCTCTGCTCAAAATAAGAAAAAATAAATAAGAAAATGTGGTAATAGGTACCCCGGATGATCCATGCATTAGCTCTCTTCTAATAAATATATATAACGGAAATATCCATTATATTCCTGCTGACCCCCACTACCATCGTAGCCACTGGCAGTGCCCACTACCACCGTGCCCACTACCACCGTGCCCACTACCACCGTGCCCACTTCCATCGTGCCCACCACCGGTGCCCACTACCAGTACCCACTGCCGTGGATGAAGGGCAAGGGGGGAGTGGAACATCAACGTGTCCACCACAAACACAGAGCCGTTGGTGACAGGGTACCATGAAGGACTTGTTATAAAATCTTCGTGTAATATGATGCATCACAATAAACTTTTGCATCGTTTAAGAGGAACAACTTTGCTGTTCTTACACTTCTTCTAATGTGACATTGTTAATAAATCGTATTGCATGTATGTTTTAATTTTCTTTACCTTAATTTGGGAGAATGTACAAAAGTGTAAATAAATATATACATTCTTAGAAAAAGTAAAATAAGTGAAAAGATATACATCTTCAGTTAATTTAAAATAATCCCATCGTTAGTAGAAAAAAAGCAATGTAGGATTAGGTATAAAATGTATATAGTTCACATTTAAATCTCGTTAAATAAATAAAAAGGACTAAGTATAATCTTAAATTATTTTATAAAAAAAAGACAGATTATATATATATATATTATATAAAGTGTGTGTGAAACATATAAAAACTAGACATATTATAACAGAATTAAATTTCTTTATTATGCACCCCATCCCATGGGGGGGGGGGGGAAGGCTTACAGAGCAACCCGTCCTCGACTAAAGTCCATTCCATCAAGCGGTCGAACCCACAGTCGCATTCATAATTTGTTTTACATGCTATTCATTCAAAACGGGATTTTTTTAAATATAAATTAATATTATAAAATAATTATGCATATATAGGTTAGGTGTTTACATTCTGTTGGCAATTATTTGTATTACTTGGGTGAAGCGTTTATAGCGTCGTGGTTTGAACAAAATTCGTCAGCGAACAACCCATCCTCGACTCAAATCCATTACATCCAGCAGTCAACCCCACAGACGCATTCATAAATTTTAACATGCTGTTCATTCAAAACGGGAATTTTCTCAATTATAAATTAATATTATAATATATTAGCATATTGTGTATAAATAGGCATAGATTAGGTTAGGTCAGGTGTTTAGGTTCTGTTGGCGATTATTTGTATTTGTAGTACGTGGGTGAAGCATTTACAGCGTTGTGGTTCGAACAAAATTCGTCAGTGAAGCACTTGTTCCGGATATGTTCGAACGTCAGCAGTTGAGAGTCGTGTGTAAACCGTTTTTCATTTATAAACAGGGGGTTTGGCGGGTGCATGGAATCACTTTTGGATCTTTGTTTGGAGGACGGGCTGCAGCGAAGCACTTGTTCCGGAAGTGTTCGAACGAAATCAGTTGAGTTGTGTGTAAACCTTTTTGATTCATAAAGAGCGGGTTTGGCGGGTGGATGGAATCACTTTTGGGTCTTTGTAGGACGGGCTGATTTATGATGTAAACAACGGAATCGAGGACTTGGAACCGTTCAGCTCGGGGTCTCGTTCTAGTGCCAGAAAGATACTTTAAAAAATGTCGAGTTCCAGTCGAGACGAACTAGCGAACAGAGCAGCGAAATCTCGGGAAGGGAAAGGTTGGACTGTTTCCTCGCTGAGATCTCGCATACAAGAATGGTGCACCTTGTCTACGAGGCAGACCAGTGTGGTAAGAAATACTTATGTGCTCACAAATAAGGTATTTAATGTCTAGTGAGGTATTTATCACATATTGAACATTACAGTTCGATCATTTAAAAATATAACAGATCTGGGATCAAAGCACAAAAGATCTTTGCGTTTTAAATAGTTTTCAATTAAAGCAGATTCAATAATACTTTTGTTTACAAGTGTTTTTTACAATCTGTGGTTGAGAAATGTCACTCACTTTGATGACAAATGAATCAAGACAGCTTTAGATATTTGGCAACTTACAGAATATTTGGTGGGAAATATGAAAGTTTATATGAGTGTTTAACCTATATAGAATATACAGCGGTATTTTCATAATATTTTGAATCAATGCGACGAGTTTTTTCTAATTAATAATTTTCCAGTGGATTTTTCATAATTAAACACTACATGTACATCAAATAATTTCTAGGCCTTGACAATGTTTTTGAACCCAAATAAATAAAGCATAACACGATTTTTTTTAGATAATTTTCTGTGCTGGGTTTTATGTGTTGTTTTGCCACGACAAGCGTACAAAAACTTATTGGGTAGCAAACCTTGGATGAACAAGGGTGAACTGATAAGACAACAGGGATTCAAACTTCCACCAATCAGAGAGACTTATCCGGCCGTAGCTACGTGTCTAGAAGCTCAGAGATAATTGTAATGTCACCTAAACTTTAATGGCAGATAAACTGAAATTCAAAAAGTTCTTACGTGCGCCATTACTTCTTAGAATATATTATCATTGAAGTGACATCTTGGGAGCCATGCGCTCTAGCTGCGACGTCTCAAAAAAATGTGAGATTACTCATACTAATGTCTCGTACCAAGACTGGAGCCGAATCTCTCTTCTAGATCAGCATGACTATTGACGTCAGCATAAGGACCTCGGACGTCAACAAATAGTTCAATTAGATGCAACTTTATAATATTTCCTGCAGGTTATAAACCAATCTGAGTGACCTTTGCTGCAGAAAATTGGGTTTGAACTGGTAAACACGGAGCTTCATCCCCCTCTCCCATTAGACACCCCCCTTGTCCCCCCCTCTCTCCCCTTAAACACCCCCCCTTGTCCCCCTCCTTTTTGACACCCTCCCCCCCCTTCATCACAAGCACCCAAACCAGTCGGGGTGTACTCACCTAATTGTGCTTGCGGGTGTTGAGCTTTAGTCCCGCCTCTCAAATGTCAATCAACTGGTGTGTGTGTGTGTGTGTGTTCTTCTGGTGAACCCAAGGTCGTCCAAGGGCAGGAAAAACTCTATTCCCAATTTTGTATTCGCAGACAAGAAAATTTTAAAAATTGTAGATAGATTGTACAAGCGGTTTCGTTTTGACCAATTATCCAAACACGAACACTACATGTCGAGACGAACAGTTAAAACATTTTGCAGTCTTATTGTGAAGAAATATTACGTTTTATTGAAATGTTACGAAATAGGAAACTGCGTATATAAAATTTTCCTACTAGTCGGTAGCGAGTGTTGGCAACACCTGACCCGGCAGGAGTATATAAAGTCTGGGGTTCCGTGTTCCAGCCACACAGACAGCCCCGCTTCTGTGCCAGGTAAGTCCACAACGGGCTCATAATAGCCCGTGCTACTTGGAACTTGTAGCTGAATCTATAACAACAAAAACAGGTATCCCGGATGATCCGTGCATTAGCTCTCTATTTATAAATATATATAACGGAAATATCCATTATGTTCTTGCTGACCCCCACTACCACCGTGCCCACTACCAGTGCCCACTACCAGTGCCCACTTCCGTGGATGAAGGGCAAGGGGGGAGTGGAACATCAACGTGTCCACCACAAACACAGAGCCGTTGGTGACAGGGTACCATGAAGGACTTGTTATAAAATCTTTGTGTAATATGATGCATCATAATAAACTTTTGCATCATTTAAGAGGAACAACTTTGCTGTTCTTACACTTCTGCTAATGTGACATTGTTAATAAAGTGTATTACATGGATGTTTTAATTTTCTTTACCTTAATTTGGGAGAATGTACAAAAGTATAAATAAATACGTTTTTAGGAAAAGAAAAATAAGTGGAAAGATATACATCTTCAGTTAATTTAAAATATTCCCCATCGATAGTGATTAATCCTGCGTTACTTTTTATTTTTAGCTAAAAAAATGTACATAGTTCAAATTTAAATATTATTAAATGAATAAAAATGAACTGACTAAATCCTAAAATAAATTCTTTTATAAAATAAAGAACGAATATATATACAAGAAAGATATTAAAACTAGACTTATTATAAAATAAGTCAATTTCTTTACTATGCACCCCATACCCATCCCATGGGCGGTGGTGGAAAGGCAACTTGGCAACTGTCCTCGACTCAAGTCCATTACATCCACCAGTCGACCCCACAAACGCATTCATAAATTTGTACATGCTGTTCATTCAAACCAGGAATTTTCAAACATTCAAACCAGCTGAAAATGTTTGGTGAAGCTGAAAATGTTTAATAAAGCCGAAGAAAAGTAAGTTGTTCATGTGAATGTTGGTGATGTTCAGAATGTTACTGGTTGCAGAGTAACATTTTGCTTGCCAGTCTTGTCCTCTCAGTTTGTAAATGAATAGCATTGTCTGAACGGTAACGTGTGTATGGTAGTACTGTGTGTATGGTAGTGCTGTGTGTATGATAGCAGTGTGTGTATGGTAGTACTGTGTGTATTGTAGTACTGTGTGTATGGTAGCAGAGTGAATGGTTGTATTATGAGCATATTAGTAATAGTTTTTTGCTAGTAATAGTTTTATGCTAGCACTGAATGTATTACCTGTCGGTTACCTGTTGATAATATCTAGAGCTCCTCTGCTCCCACGGAAGAAATAAGTGCAGCTTTTTACTTACTATTGACACTTTATTTACATTACTTATTTACACATTACTTATATTTATTGGCCGGAGACTGAAGAGTCGTGGGCCTTTGATGTTTACAGTGTGTTTTGTAACTGTGTTAAATGTACACTTTCCATTCATTGGCTATATTTTTCAGTTCCTGCCATATCTCGCTCCAGCATATTGTCATTTTATTGAACAGTTTCGGGATCTGACTCTAAAATATCTTCCATATGGATGTTAAGAGATATCTCTATTGACATCCTTGTAAGGAATATTGTGTTTTGTGTATGGGAATAACATTAGTGTTTATGATACAGTATGTATGGCCAGAGTCTTACTCCACACGATGATTTTGGTGGTCGGAAGCGAGTCCTAATCTCCCTATATATATGTGCTCTGAATTTAGGAGTTTTAGATCTTGATCGCAAAACAGGTTCTGTAATTGAGTTTAATTAGATGCAACTTATTAATAATATTTCCTGCAGGTTATAAACCAATCTGAGTGACTTTTGCTGCAGAAAATTGGGTTTGAACTGGTAAACACCAAGTTCCACCCCCTGTCTTCCCTTAGACACCCCCCCTCTCTCCCTTGTCCTTGACACCCTCCCCCCCCCCCCATCCCTTCAACAGTACAAGCACCTAGACCAGTCGGTGTGTACTCGCCTAATTGTGCTTGAGGGTCTTTAGCTTTGGTCCCGCCTCTTAAATGTCAAGCAACTGGTGTGTATTCACCTAGTTGTGTTTTGCGGGGGTTTAGCTTTGCTCCTTCGGCCCGCCTCTCAACTGTCAACTGTTTACTTCTTTTTTTTCCCTCACCACACACACCACAGGAAGCAGCCCGTGACAAAGAAGCAGCCCGTGACAGCTGACTAACTCCCAGGTACCTATTTACTGCTAGGTAACAGGGGCATTCAGGGTGAAAGAAACTTTGTCCATTTGTTTCTGCCTGGTGCGGGAATCGAACCCGCGCCACAGAATTAAGAGTACTGCGCGCTATCCATCAGGCTACTGTATGTGTGTGTGTGTGTATAATTATCTAAGTGTTATTACCTTAGTTACAGGATGAGAGCTACGCTCGTGGTGTCCCGTCTTCCCAGCACTCTTTGTCATATAACGCTTTGAAACTACTGACGGTCTTGGCCTCCACCACCTCCTAACCTAACTTGTTCCAACTGTCTACCACTCTATTTGTTCTTGAAGTTCCAGGTCTCGGGAAATCTTCCCTGTCGATTTTATCAATTCCTGTTACTATTTTGTACGTAGTGATCATATCACCTCTTTTTCTTCTGTCTTCTAGTTTTGGCATATTTAATGCCTCTAACCTCTCCTTGTAGCTCTTGCCCTTCAGTTCTGGGAACCACTTAGTAGCATGTCTTTGCACCTTTTCCAGTTTGTTGATGTGCTTCTTAAGATATGGGAACCACACAACAGCTGCATATTCTAGCTTTGGCCTAACAAAAGTCATGAACAATTTCTTTAGTATATCGCCATCCATGTATTTAAAAGCAATTCTGAAGTTAGAAAGCGTAGCATAGGCTCCTCGCACAATATTCTTTGTGGTCCTCAGGTGATAGTTTTCTATCTAGAACTACCCCTAGATCTCTTTCTTTATCAGAATTCTTGAAAGATTTATCACATAATGTATAGGTTGTGTGGGGTCTATGTTCTCCAGGTTGATACCTGGTTGATGGGGTTCTGGGAGTTCTTCTACTCCCCAAGCCCGGCCCGAGGCCAGGCTTGACTTATGAGAGTTTGGTCCACCAGGCTGTTGCTTGGAGCGGCCCGCAGGCCCACATACCCACCACAGCCCGGTTGGTCCGGCACTCCTTGGAGGAATAAATCTAGTTTCCTCTTGAAAATGTCCACGGTTGTTCCGGCAATATTTCTTATGCTTGCCGGGAGGACGTTGAACAACCGCGGACTTCTGATGTTTATACAGTGTTCTCTGATTATGCCTATGGATGATTCCTATTCCACATTCCTTAACATGGCATTTATTAACATTAAATTCCATTTGCCAAGTGGTGCTCCATATACTTATTTTGTCCTGGTCTTCTTGAAGGGCATGACAATCATCTAAATTTCTTATCCTTCCTATTTTTTTTACCATCAGCAAACATGTTCATGTAATTCTGTATACCAACTGGTAGATCATTTATGTACACAATAAGCATCACTGGTGCAAGAACTGAACCCTGTGGTACTCCACTTGACATTTCTCCAGTCCGATACATTTCCTCTGATTACTGCTCTCATTTTTCTGTGTGTGTTGTTCTGGTGCACCCAAGGTCTCCCAAGGGGAGGAAAAACTCGATTCCCATTTTTGTATTCGCACACAAGAAAATTAAAAAATTGTTGACAGCTTGTACAAGCAGTTTCGTTTTAACCCAATTATCCAAACTCGAACACTACATGTCCAGACGAACAGTTAAAACAGTTTGCAGTTTTATTGTGAAGAAATATTACGTGTTATTGAAATGTTACGAAAAAGGAAACTGTGAATATAAAAGTTTCTTAAAAGTTAGTAGCTCGTGTTGGCATTACATTACTTGGCAGGAGTATATAAAGTCTGGGGTTCCGTGTTCCAGACACACTCCTTCACAGCTTCTCTTGTCATTACCAACTCCTCAACCAACATGAAGATCGTAAGTATTATCTGTTTATATTGACTGCACTTTATAAACGTTGATCGCTACACAACACAGCTTAGAACTTTCTCAACCCTACTTAAGCCTCACCACTCTGACTGCTTAATTGATGCATTTGTTTAAATTTAATAATATCCACAGAACTTTAGTTTATTGGTTATATAACAAATTTTAGATACCCCGCTCTAATTTATGAGAATGTTTAAACTCGTGTTATTTATCAACAAGCAGTTAAGTGCTTAACACGCACCAAATGAAGCATTTGAACGTGAACTTTTTTTAGTTCCTGCAGAAGTTCAAATGAAGTTGATGCCATACTAATGATATATGAAGTTAAATAGGGAGAGTAAACCTCTAGCATTAAACTCCACCCTGGGGTTAGTTTCCTAGATCTGTTGAGATTGTTGAAGGGTAAAACTAAAACAGTTAAGGATATATGTACGATACTCTTGAGTGACACACAGGTATATATTGTCAAGGAAAGCCAGTTTCCTGACATTTTGTCCAACAGCAGAAACAAAATCTAAATTCACCCATTTATTTATATATATATACATATATATATAATATATATATATATATGTATATATATGTATATATATAATATATATATATATATATATATATATATATATATATATATATATATATATATATATAAATAAGAGTTCTTACATTCCTGTACAGCCACTAGCACGCAAAGCGTTTTGGGCAAGTCCTTAATCCTAATTTTCTCACACACACACACTCACGGGGAGCCGGTGGCAGAGTGAACAGCACGCTGTTCACGTGATCATGTGGTCCCGGGTTCGATCCCGGGCGTCGGCGAGAAACGATGGGCAGAGTTTCTTTCACTCTATGCCCCTGTTACCTAGCAGTAAATAGGTATCTGGGAGTTAGTCAGCTGTCACGGGCTGCTTCCTGGTGTGTGCGGTGTGGAGGAAAAAAGTAGTAGAAACAGTTGATTGACAGTTGAAAGGCGGGCCGAAAGAGCAGAGCTCAACCCCTGCAAGCACAACTAGGTTAATACACACACACACATACACACACACACACCACACACACACACACACACACACACACACACACACACACACACACACACACACACACACAGCCAAAGCTCAACCCCCGCAAGCACAAATAGGTGAGTACAAATAAGTGAGTACACATCTCAAGGAAGCAGCCCATAGCAGGTGTCGAACTCCAGGGACCTATTTACTGCTAAGTAAGCAGAGGCATCAGGGTGTTTCCGCCTCCGCCGGGGATCGAACCTGGACTCTTTGGATTACGAACACAGAGCGCTGTACACTAAGCCGTCATGTCTCCAAAACTATTTAGTTTTAGCGTGTTTTCGATACATAATAGACTGGTTTTTATGTCTAATTATTCTTGCAGTTTGCGATGATGATGGCTGTTTTGGCGGTGCTGTTCGCAATCTTGGGGACTGCCAAAGTCGACGCTTATTGTTGGGCAACACGTCACAGTCCCCGCGTTGCTCGCTCACCTGATCCAATCCCCGATGCCTCTGCTCAAAATAAGAAAAAATAAATATGAAAATGAGGTAATCGGCACCCTGGATGATCCATGCATTAGCTCTCTTCTAATAAATATATATAACGGAAATATCCATTATGTTCTTGCTGACCCCCACTACCATCGTAGCCACTGGCAGTGCCCACTACCAGTGCCCCCTGGCACTGCCCACTACCACTGTGGATGAAGGGCAAGGGGGGAGTGGAACATCAACGTGTCCACCACAAACACAGAGCCGTTGGTGACAGGGTACCATGAAGGACTTGTTATAAAATCTTCGTGTAATATGATGCATCATAATAAACTTCTGCATCATTTAAGAGGAACAACTTTGCTGTTCTTACACTTCTGTTAATGTGACATTGTTAATAAATTCTATGACATGGATGTTTGAATTTTTTTTACCTTAATTTGGGAGACTGTACAAAAGTGTATATAAATATATATATATACTTAAGAAAAGTAAAATAAGGGAAAAGATGTACATCTTTAGTTAATTTAAAATAATCTCCATCGTTAATGGTTAAAAAGACAACGCAGGATTAGCTTCAAAATGTATACAGTTGAAATTTAAATCTACTTAAATGGTTAAAAAGGACTGACCAAATCCTAATGTTATATTACAAAATACAGTACAAATATATATACAAGAAAGATATAAAAACTAGACATATTATAAAATAATTCTATTTCATTACTATGCACCCCATACCAATCCAATGGACGGTGGTGGAAAGGCAACTTGGCAACTGTCCTCGACTCAAGTTCATTACATCCAGCGGTCGACCCCACAGACGCATTCATAAATTTGTACATGCTGTTCATTCAAAACAGGATTTTTCTCAAATATAAATTAATATTATTAGCATATTGTGGATATATAATCATAGGTTAGGTTAGGTGTTTAGGTTCTGTTGATTATTTGTAGTACGTGGGTGAAGCATTTACAGCTTTGTGGTTCGAACAAAATTCGTCAGTAAAGCGCTTGTTCCGGAAGTGTTCGAATGTCAACACTTGAGTCGTGTATGTAAACCGTTTTTGATTCATAAACCGGGGGTTTGGCGGGTGGATGGAATCACTTTTGGATCTATGTTTAGAGGACGTGCTGACTTGTTGCGTAAACAACGGAGTCAAGGACTCGGAACCGTTCAGCTCGGGGTCTCGTTCTAGTGCCGGAAAGATACTTTAAAAAATGTCGAGTTCCAGTCGGGACGAACTAGCGAACAGAACAGCGAAATCTCGGGAAGGGAAAGGTTGGACTGTTTCCTCGCTGAGATCTCGCATACAAGAATGGTGCACCTTGTCTACGAGACAGACCAGTGTGGTAAGAAGTACTTATGTGCTCACAAATACGGTGATTAATGTCTAGTGAGGTATTTACCACGTATTGAACATTACAGTTCGACCATTTAAAAATATAACAGATCTGGGATCAAAGGACAAAAGATCTTTACGTTTTAAATAGTTTTCAATTAAAGCAGATTCAATAATACTTTTGTTTACAAGTGTTTTTTATAATCTGTGATTGAGGAATATGTCACAATCACTTTGATGACAAATGAATCAAGACAGCCTTAGATATTTGGCCACTTACAGAATATTTCGTGCGAAATTCGAAAGTTTAAATCTTTGAGTGTTTAACCCATATAGATTGTACAACAATATTTATATGGTATTTTGAATCAATGTGAGGGTTGTTTTTAACTAATCATTTTCCAATAGTATTTTCATAATTAAACACTAGATGTACATCAAATAATTTCAAGGCCTTGATAAAGATTTTGAACCAAAATAAGTAAAGCATAGCACGATTTTTTGGGATAATTTTCTGTGCTGATTGTTATAATATGTATTTTGAGCTTTGCTACGGCAAGCGTTCAAAAAACTTAATGGGTAGCAAACCTTGAATCCAATAGAATCGATAATTTCACTTTCCATCGAAGACCTCTGGACCAACAATATGAAGAGCTCACTGATGCATTGTAGAAAAAATTATTGTATGGCATCATATGTGCCCAGAGTAATAATGAACAAATGACAAATTGTTCGAAGGCATTCTGTAAACACCAAACTTAAGACAAAGATCTTCCCTATGAATTCCCCCTCACTGTCTGGCTCGTTGCCGCCGTGAGGGGGCTTGGTGGGCAGCTGCCGGAGTGTGATGCTCCTTGGACCAGTCCTCTGTCCTTTTGCAGCCTTATGTTCCTGCTGCTGCCTTTACCAATTTTGCCTGACCCCTTTTCATTTTCCTCGTGTTTCATTTTTTTTCCCCCCTCTTCTATCAAATTGTCATTTCCTGCCGACCTTTTGCCTGTTTTGATTATTCTTTCGACTTGCTTTTGTTTTGATGCCCGGGTGTTTGAGGAGGCATACTCTTGCACCCGTAGAACTGTAGTACCCAACGTCTCAAGCGAGGGGTACCATTTTATTGTCAATCCTCCTTTCGTCACTGAACCCGCTCTCGACGGACTCACGGTTCTTAAGGTGGCGTTTGTGGGGCGTATACTCACGACGCATCCCTAAGGGGCCCCCCGGCAAGATCGGTGATAGCTTCTTGTTGGGTGTCCTGCCTCTAATTGTGGCTCCATGGTGGGTGTGGGGGCACATTCGTGAATGAAAGTTTTCTCTAGTTTTCATTGCTGATAATGTTTCCCTTGTACATTCTCAGGCTCGTGGGGTGGGCGACCAAGCCCCCGAGTCGGACTGTGTTGGAAGACCAGGCCCTGTAGCCCCTGCTGCATTGGGCCCCAACGACCTGACTACTCCCCTCCCTCCTCTGCAGTAGGGTCGAGTCCCCAGCCCCCAGTGGTGACCACCTGGCATGGCTTCGCCTCTCATTGTGACTGCTGCGCCTTTTACCCCCTCTCTCTCTGGGGGTTCTCAACGCCGTTGCCGGCACGGCCGCACTCGCACGATCCCTTTCCGTAATACTACTTACAACGCCTTGTTTGGTCTCGCTACGTGGGCTAAATACTTTGATCTCCACCATCTGGATTCTACTCCTTCTGACGATTTCTCCCTCCATAAACACCTTGTTGATTCGGTAGATGCCTCTGTTACTTTTAACTCCACCAGTTACGGTACGCGTGTCGTCGCTGCTCCTTCTCAGGATGCAGCTACTCGCTTAGCCGCTTTGTCCTGCATTGGAGAGACCCCTGTTCGGGTCTCCAAAAACGCTCGGTTAAATGCCAGTGTTGGCACTGTTCTTCTCCCACACCATGTTGCAATTGGTGTTCGGGACCTCAAAGATTGCCATGAGGATACTAAAAATATCCTCGAAGCCCAAGGCCATTCTGTCTTCCAGGTGGACACGTTTACTTGACCCCCTCGTGGTCGTCACCGTCAGCCCGTTCGAATTGTAAAAATCGCCTTTGACAGTAGGACCCTTCTGCCCCCTATTATTCTTGCTGGTGCCAGATGCTCCGTTCAGGAGTACATTCCCTCTCCTAGACTTTGCAATAAGTGTTGGAAGTTCGGGCACGGTGTCCTCAAATGCACTAGTACTGTGTAGCTATGCCCCATGTGTGGAGACGATAGTCATTCTAAGTCCGAGTGCACTTCTCACCAGGCTCGCTGCCTCAATTGCGGTGAGGCCCACCCTACCTTCTCACGCTCGTGTGTACACTACAAACTCGAAGAAGCCGTCCCAAACTTGAAGCACCGTGATCGTCTGTCTTTTCCTGAAGCGAGACGCAAAGTTAGTCATCTCGCCCCTTTCGCGGGCGTATCCTACGCTCGCATGTTGCGTTCTACCTCTCCTCGTCCTTCCCACCTTCCTCAGTCTCACAACCGTTTCCAGGCCATAAACCCGACCACACCCACCACCTCCCCTATTCCTTTGCCTCCTGTCCCAGATGGTCTCCCTCCTGGTTCTCCATCTGGGGTTTCCCCCTTTCCTACCCAGTCCACCAAATCTCCTTTGTCTTCTTCCCCATCTCCCCCCACTCTTTCTTCCCGACCCTTCCCCCAGTCTTTTGACCCTCCACGCCACCTGTCTGTCCAGGCTGATATCCATCAGCCTCCCAGCAATCTTCGTGTTATTCGCTACCGCTCCTCTTCTCCTGCTGAGACCATTGAGTCTGTCGCCCGGTACGTTGTTACTGGAACGCCTGTCTCTTCGAGTCAGAAACGTAAGCCTGGCTCCTCTCCAGCGGGTAAGTAGGCTTCGTCTCTTCCTCACCCCCTCCCTCTGACTCTGTCACTACATCCCCTCCCAGTATCTGGGACAGAGGGTCGAACCCCCTGTCCCAGATATTGAGGTTTCTTTCGTCCCCGATTCCCTCTCGGTTGCTGCCCTTGCTGAGGCGCACTCCCTGCCTTCTGCCCCCCGTCCTCCAGGTGTCTTTACCTGCCCCTCTCAGTTGCCTCCTCCCCCTCCGGACCCCGTCACCTCTTGCTCCCTTCCCTCTATCCTTACTTAGTTTGCCCATGCCCCCTAACCCTGATTTTGCCGACCCTGCTCCTGATCCTGAGATTCTTTAATAAACTGTGTTCTTCTATACCTTTATTTCTTGTTCTCTGTTACTGTCCTTTCTCTTTGGTAATATCTATTCTTCAGTGGAATATTCGTGGATTTTATGCCAACTTCCATGAACTCCAACTTCTAATTACAGTTTTCACCGCTTTGTGTTTGTCTCCAGGAACCAATGCTTGGTGCTCGTCCTGGTCATTTTCGTGGTTATTCCTTTCTTTCTCTCCCCCCAGCAAGAGCTGGGGCCCGTAACTCTACTGCTCTCTTAATTCGTTCTGATATTCCCTTCGTCCCCCTACTTCTTCCATCACCTATTCATTGTTCTGCTGCCCGTGTTTTTGTGGGTATATGGTATACAGTCTGTTCCATTTATCTCCCCTCAAATGTCCCGCTTTCCCTTCCTGATCTTAAGCACCTCCTGGACTCCTTGCCAGAGCCGGTGACCTTTTGGGTGATTTCAACTGTCGACATTCCCTCTGGGGTGATGTTCTGACAAACACCCGAGGCCATCTTCTCGAACCGTTCGTCCTCGCTTCTTCTCTATCTCTTCTGAATTCTGGTGAGCCCAATCATGTGGACTCTCGAACTCGCACCCTTTCCTGTCTTGATCTTTCTCTCTGCTCGTCGTCCCTTTACTTAGATTTCACATGGCAGGTTCTTGATGACCTCCATAACAGTGATCACTTCAAAGGACAAGTCACGCTCCAGGACGAGCGTGTCTTGTCTCTCCCGTGACAGCATTCTCGTTTTCTTTTTCTCTTTCCTCCTTCCCCTCTCCTTCCCTAGGTGGTAGTTTGCCAAGGCTGACTGGTGCCTATTCACCCTCCGTGCTACTCTCTCTGACCTCTCCTCTCTGCCTCTTCCTCGTGCCCTCCTTTTTTATGACACTGTCTTCAACGCTGCCCTCCACTCTATTCCTCGCTCTTCCTCCCGGGGCACAGGAAAGTGCGTTCCCTGGTGGAATGCGGACTGTGCTCGGGCTGTCCACTGTAAGCGTGCAGCCTGGAAAAAACACCGCCGCCGGCTGACGGCTGATTCATTTATTCTATTTCGGATGGCAAGTGTGGTGGCACGTAGAACCATCCGTACAGTTAAACGTAAGAGTTGGAAATCTTATGTTTCCACCATTACGTCCGATACTCCTCTGCCGCAGATCTGGAAGAAGATCCGTAAGATTGCGGGCAAGTTCGTTCCGGATGTCTCGCCGGTTCTCCACCTCCGTGGCACTCTTGTGGCGGATCCAGTGCAGGTCGCGACTGAACTGGGTTCCCACTTTTCTTCTGTTAGCTCTGGTTCTCATCTTCCTCAATCTTTCCTTCTTCGTAAGCCTGTTCTTGAATCTAATCCTTCAGATTTCCGCACTCATCTCCGCCTTCCCTATAACGATCCTTTCTCTCTTTCTGAACTTCAGTCTGCCCTGGCCCTCTGCGGATCTACGGCGGTGGGCTCGGATGACGTTCATTATGAGATGCTTCGCCATCTCCCTCCGTGCACGTCTCGGTATTTACTGAGTCTGTATAACCAGGTCTGGGAGTCGTCGTCCGTCCCTGAGGACTGGCTCGATGCCGTTGTACTCCCTATTCGGAAACCAGGGTCTCTCGGTACGTCCCCTAAGGACTTCCGCCCTATTTCTCTCACGAGTTGTGTTTGCAAGCTCTTTGAGCGTATGGTAAATGTCTGTCTGATGTGGTTCTTGGAACACCATCGCCATCTCTCCCCTTCTCAATTTGGTTTTCGCAAGTGCCGCAGCACGACTGATGTCCTGGTGAACTTGGAGGTCTATATTCGTACTTCTTTTGCTGCGAAGACCTCCGTTGTTGCTGTCCTTTTTGACCTGGAAAAGGCTTATGACACGACTTGGAGATACCATAATCTGTCTCAACTTCGTTCTTTTGGCCTTCGTGGTAATCTCCCTCTCTTCCTTCAAAGCTTTCTCTCTCGTCGTACCTTTTGAGTCAGGCTTGGTGCCACTCTCTCTGCCTCTTTTCAGCAGTTTGAAGGTGTGCCCCAAGGTAGTGTTCAGAGTACTACTCTTTTTCTGGTTGCCCTCAATGGTCTTTTTTCCTCCCTTCCTTCTGGCATCTTCTCTGCTCTTTACGTGGATGATCTTACTCTTTGCTGTCGGGGTGATGATTCGCCTCTCCTTCAACGGCGGCTTCAACTTGCGATTGATGCTGTGTCATCTTGGGCCACCAATCATGGCTTCAAGTTCTCTAGTACTAAGACTTGTGCCATGACTTTTAATCGGAAGTGGGTCGTTCTTCGTCCCTCTTTGTCACTTTATGGTCATCCCCTTGAGTACAAAGATTCTGCGAAGCTTTTGGGGTTATTCTTTGACACTCGTTTGTCATTGGTCGCCCCATGTCTCTCACCTCCGTGTTGAATGCTCTAAGGCCCTTAACCTACTTAAGGTTTTGTCCCATACTTCTTGGGGAGCAGATAGGCGCACTCTCCTTTATTTGCATTCCTCTCTCGTCCTGTCTAAACTCGATTATGGTTGCCCTGCATACTCTTCTGCTTCTCCTTCTACTCTTCGCCGTCTTGGTTCTTTGCACCATACTGGGTTGCGCCTCAGCTCTGGTGCTTTTCGTTCAACTCCTACCCTCAGCTTGTACGCTGACACTGGCTTTCTGTCTCTAGGATCGCCGTGATCGCTACAGTCTTCGCTATCTTGCGCGATCCTTACAGCATCCTCACTCTCGCCTCTATCGTGCTTTGACTTTTACCCCTCCTGTAGTTCCTCTTCGCCTCCTTCCTCTTTCTGTCCATTTGTCTCGCTTGCAGGATTCTCTTTCAGCTCATATTACCAATGTTTCTCCTCGTATTGTTCCATCTTTGCCCCCGTGGAGGGTCCCCCTTCCCAAATTTTGTACTTCTCTGACCCACATCACTAAAGCTTTTAACCCTCCTACAGTTTTAAAACGCCTCTTCCTTGAGCACTTTTCTTCTCACTCCCACTCCGTTCCCATCTTCACCGATGGGTTTAAGTCTGCTGACGATGTAGGCTACTCCGTTGTTTTTCCTGACCACACTTATATGTGTCGCCTTCCTCCAGAGGCTAGCATCTTCACAGCAGAACTTTATGCTATTCTCTATGCTCTTCGTCTCCTGCTTTCCTGGTGTCAATCCTCCTTTGTGGTGGTAGTTGACTCTCGTAGTGCCCTCATGGCGTTAGGGTCCTTTAATCCGGTCCACTCGGTGGTTGTCGAGATTCAACATTGGCTCCTTCTTATCTCCAGTAAATTTAAGTCGGTTGCATTTTGCTGGGTTCCCAGCCATGTTGGTGTCTCTTTAAATGAGCGTGCGGATGCTGCCGCTAAGGACGCTATCCGCGCTTGTCCCATCTCCCGTAAACGTATCCCTTATTCCGACTTTTACCCAGTTATTCATGCCTCCATCTTTGCCCGCTGGCAGAGTTGTTGGTCTTCTGTTATTGGTAACAAACTGCGTACTCTTAAGAGTCGTGTGTCCCAGTGGCCTTCCACCTGCCACCGTAACCGGCGGTGGGAAACGGCTCTGGCTAGGTTACGTATTGGCCATACCCGTTTAACTCATGGTCACTTAATGGAGCGCCGCCCTGCTCCTTATCGTCCACATTGCATTGTCCCTCTTACGGTCGTGCATATCCTTGTTGAATGTCCTGACTTCCAGGACGAGCGTGTGTCTTGTTTTCCGACCGTCCTCCGCGGTCGCTTGTCCCTCGATAAAATTCTTGGCTAGTCAGATACTTTTGATATTGTTCGCCTTATGCGTTTCTGTTCTCGTATTGGCATCCTTGGTGATATTTAGCGCCCTCTGATTATCCCGCACATTTGATGGTGCTACATAGCCATCCCGGTTTGGTGCCTTCTATTGATAATTACTTACTTACTTCCCTATGAATTAGTATATCCAAAAAATGCCAGACATTCATGAATTTCAATCTCTAAAGTAAATTATATAAAGATGATTATTAAGTTTTGCTAAAGATTAGTCTTAATTTACATTTGAAACCCAAATACAATGTCGTCAAAGGACGGGAAGGAGGGAATTATCACGAGAGAGCGCCAAGCCATTACGACTATATAACATTTCGAAGGGGTCAGGATGAAGATTTGGGATAGGGGAGAAAGGAATGGTGCCTAACTACTTGGACGGTCGGGGAGTGAACGCCGACCTGCATGAACCGAGACCGTCGCTCTACCGTCAGGCCCAAGTGGTCAGCCTCGACAAAGGAGAACAAGCGAGACGTAAAAAAAACCAGTTTGAAGGCTTGCAACAGCAGCGAGAAAGCCTAAGCAGTATATAGAAAAATACTTTCCAGCATCGCTCCAGGCAGAATTTTAGGCAACATTTCCACCAATCAGGGACACCGGACCCGGGTGAACCTAGAAGGTAATTATGGTCATACTGAAAAGATTGAACACCAGATCTTCACAAAGTTCTCGTGTGTGGCTTCATCCGTATGATTTGTTTAATTGTTTATTTCATCGTGTATTTTTGCCGTGATTGCCATAATATCTCAAAAGCGTGGTAAAGATTGTTCATTAATGCCCCCTATGGGGGTACAGTCCGGCTGGATCAGGCTTTCTCCTCTAATTCAGGAGACCCTGCTGGGTATCTGCTGGATATCTGTCGGATACCTGCTGGACCCCGTGGCTGGCGTCGACAAATACATCCACTGACTCGGCTGCCTAAGATAGTAGGCCCTGTAGTGGCAGATGAGTGTGAGAAGGAGAGGAAAGAGTAGGGACGGAGGAAATGGAGACGAAAAGGGAAGAAGAAATGATAACGGAAGAAAGAGGGAAAGTGATATGTCGGTGATGGTGAAGTGGTGAGAGGTGGAGACGAACATGTAGATACAGCAATGGAAAATGCCCGAAGGTATCTAGTGAGGCTGAAAGTGTTGGTCTACAGTTTACTCTCTTTGTCTAAACATCTACAAGATGTTTAGGTGGACGGCAGCGGGTCCTAACCTTTGAAGTTATGCCCAGCGAATTTAGACTTTTTTCGCTTTTGCTCACAAAACTGGCTCTATTTGCATTTGCCAGAATTCGAGTTTTTGTTATGTGTTTATTTGCGTCAGTCTGTTGAAGGTAGTCCCTTCTCTCATCATCTCTTCTTTTAATAGAGAATGTCTTCATCTCTCTCTCTCTCGTTCTCTCTCTCGTTCTCTCTCTCTCGTTCTCTCTCTCGTTCTCTCTCTCTCTCTCTCTCGTTCTCTCTCTCTCTCTCTCTCTCTCTCTCGTTCTCTCTCTCTCTCTCGTTCTCTCTCTCTCTCTCGTTCTCTCGTTCTCTCTCTCTCTCTCTCTCGTTCTCTCTCTCTCGTTCTCTCGTTCTCTCTCGTTCTCTCGTTCTCTCGTTCTCTCTCGTTCTCTCGTTCTCTCTCGTTCTCTCGTTCTCTCTCGTTCTCTCGTTCTCTCTCGTTCTCTCGTTCTCTCGCTCTCTGGCTCTCTCTCTCTCGCTCTCTCGTTCTCTCTCTCGTTCTCTCTCTCTCTCTCTCTCTCTCTCTCTCTCTCTCTCTCTCTCTCGCCGACGCTTTTACAATATTGAATCAATATGACTCCTTCATTTAAGTGTGAATTATACATTTTCTTCAGGCGCTCTGTATATATATTTAGCGCATCGTCCTAGCAACGTCGCGTCGACGTTCAAGGAGAACCAGTTTATCCCCAATTAATTTCGGTTAAAACTTTATCTTCACATTCTCACTTGTCTAACGTGTGGGTTTAATGTTCGATCGTTACACTCACGGCACTGTGAGTTGTGTTCGTAACTGGGACTTCTAGACTTTGTTGATACCGTGCTGGAATTTCCACCCGGAGGCGGGATTACTTATTGATGCGGTTCATGCCAGATTAAGTAATATACCCTTCCACTAGCTCCCTCCCAGAACACTAGCTCCCTCCCTCCCTTCCACTAGCTCCCTCCCAGAACATCTCTCATTCCCCCAACCCCCCGTCCCATCTTTCACCGCCGTGTTGCAACAAACATTTAGCTTCTCTCGTAACTAAAAATATTTCCTGCAAGACATGGACTATTTTGGGGTGAATTCGTTGCCCTATACTTAGTTAGAACCGATAAACACCTCCAATACGTGTGTGTACTCATCTAGTTGTACTAGCTTAGTTGTACTTGCAGAGGTTGAGCTCTGGCTCTTTGGTCTCGACTCTAAACTGTCAATCAACCGATGTATAAGTTCCTGAACCTATTGGGCTCTATTATACCTACACTTGAAGTTGTGTATGGAGTCTGCCTCCACCACATCACTTCCTAATGCATTCCATTTGTCAACTACTCTGACACTTCAAATGTTTTCTAATATCTCTGTTGCTGTGTGTACTCGCCTAATTGTGCTTGCGAGGGTTGAGCTTTGGCTCTTTGGTCCCGCCTCTCAACCGTCAGTGTGTGTGTGTATGTACTCGTCTATTTGTGCCTGCAGGATCGAGCTCGAGCTATTTGACCCCGCTTTTCTAGCCGTTGGTTGTCTAATGCAATGACTCCTGTCCTATTTCTCTATCATACCTGTTTTTAAAGGTATGAACGGAGTTAGCCTCTACAACCCGCTCCTTTAGGTCATTCCATTTACTCAATACTCTTACGCTAAAATAAAACTTTCTAACATCTCTACAACATATCTAAGCCTCAAACGTCCATCCATGCCCCCTTGTTCTACTGTTATTCGTTGTGAACATTTCCTCTATTTCCACCTTGTTAATCCCTTCAAGTATTTTATACGTATGTATGATGTCCCCACTCTCCTTCCTCTTTTTAAACGTCAGGTTTAGTTCCTTCAGTTGGTCTTCGTACCTCATCCCTTGCAGTTTTGGGAAGAGTCTTGTAATATATACATAATTTTGACAGATAGCAGAGGAGTAAAATTAACTCCACTGGTTAAAAGAATTTAGCATTTTCTGGCATATTTAGCATATTTTAATGCTATTTAGCATTAGCATATTTAGCAAAGTTTAGCACAATATATATATATATATATATATATATATATATATATATATATATATATATATATATATATATATATATATATATATATTACTATAATATATATATATATATACTTATATTTATTACTTATTAAGATAAACATCTTATTGCTTCTTATTTGCAATTATTAACCTATCAGCGGTATAGGTTAAGTAATAATTGTAATTAAGAAGCAATAAGATGCTTATCTACACATACTAAGAAGGTTAGGTGAGGTCGGTGTTTTCTATGAAGCTTTTCAAGGTAAACTAAAATATTCACAATCAATTAGTATGTCACATATACACTTATTAAATCAGCCAATACTGACAGAAAGCAAGTGCGAGAACGGGTTGCAACTTCATATATAGGCCTTTCGCTCTCAGCCCAGGAGGGCGAAAGTCAGTGAATATGATACATCCTACAATATAATGTTTTAGGAAATACAATATTGAGTGGCAGAAAATATTTCCGTGTTGGTCAGCTGCGGGCATTGGGGACAATGGGCCCGGCTGGTGTATATAAAGCCCGGGGGACTGTGTTCCGGCACACTCCTATACAGGTTCTCAAGTTTTAACAACTCTTCTCTCAACATGAAGATCGTGAGTATTATCTGTTGATGACCAAACACACACGCTAGAAGTTGAAGAGGGCGAACGACAAGTCGTCTCTTCATCTTCTGGGGTGTGGTTTGATCATCATTAACTTCTATTATGACTAAGTTCATCATTCATCATTATGAACTTCTAGTGTGTGGTTGAAGCACGATATTGTGACTCATCGTCTGCATGTTATTGGTTTACACTGACCACTTTGTAAACGTTGATCTCTATGCAACACATCTTTTGCATTTTCTCTCATGACTTCCTTAAGCTTCACCACTTTGCTTAATGAGTATATTTATTTATTTTTAACTTGTTTAATAATATCAAATGTAATTAATTTATTTTAAACTAATCTTGGATGCCAGGATCTAATTTATGGGGATTTGTTTAAACATGTTAATTATCTACAAGCAGTGAACAGTGCTTGATAAATACGCACAATTTACGTATTTGATTATTAACTAGATAGTTCTGCGGTAGTTCAAAGTAAATAAATGTCATATTTAAACTTCATATTCCTATATAAGAGATAGTGTAAACCTCTTAATATTAAACTAAACCTTGCTGTTAGTGTCTTAGATGTCTGGAGATTTTTGAAGGGAAAGATTAAATTGGTTAAGAATGTCGGTATAAAATACTCTCTATACTTAATTTTGATCTTATCAAGATCACTTGATCCGACACTTGATCTTATCAAGATTTTGATTGTTGCCGTCGGAAGCGGCTAGTTTATTGTGCACCCCATACTCATCCTATGAGCGGTAGCGCAAAAGCATTACAGAGGGCTCAAAAGGTCTTTATCAGACCTCATCTTAGATTATTACATAAACAATTTCATCTATCCTTCACACCTTATAGTTACATGTCAGCTAGTTAGAGAATGTGTTATTTCAAGAGCTATATATTTACAGTAAGTCACTATACATTACATGGTAGGTCTTATCGCTAATACATAATTGTTTGAGCAATGGAGATATTAGTCATAGGGGAGCTGCTATTTATTATTTATCTTCACAATACTGAGTTTCTTAATTTCATGTCATTTATCTACTGGGAGCGAAATATGGATACAGTGCAAGGATTTCGGGTATTTTATCCTTGGTAATAATATTGGTTGCCATATCATACAGTGTGAGCTTAGATTTATCTCTATATAGCTCAATTTTTTCCAAGATAGTGTTCGAGTGTGTGTCCCTGTCTTTGTCCACACACTTTACGCTTTACTTCATCTAGATCCCTATACAAGCCGAACTGCCAGAGATACTTGTAGCCAAGTCTTATTCAATCTGTGACATCTATTAGTCTACTGACTTTGTTACTTGCCCCATACACATGTTTTACTTTACACATTTCATTGTGATGAACAATGGACCTGCTAGTTCCAGTTTGTACTGTTTTACTTTCTTCAAATCCATCCAGGAGTTCTTTTCTAATGACACTTTTAAGGGACCGATTTGATAACTCAAGATTCCGTTCAATACTCTCCTTATTTACTGACGCCTTAGCAAGGGCGTCAACTTTATCATGTTCCTGCAGGCCAATGTGAGAAGGAATCCACATCATTTTTATATTTACCCTCTTGCTAAGTATGCTTATATATCTATGTCTGGCTTCTGAGACAAGCACGTTATTACTTGATTGCAAACCGTTTATTGCTCGTAGTGAGGAAAGGGAGTCGGAAATAATTAAGCTGTCTACTTCAGTGTTGTCAATAATTTAGAGTGCTACCAATATTGCTACCAACTCGGCTTGCATTGTGGATGCCCAGTTACTAATTCGAATATTCCTTTGAATTGTGCTGCCATCGGGCTGATGAGCAATAACAGCACTCCCTGCAGCTGTATTGAGTGATCCGTTAGTGTATATAGTATGTATTATGCTGTTTTCAGTTTGTATATTGTGAATGTGTTCTATGGTGCTTAATTTAATCTGCCAGGGTGGAAGGAAGTGCTGTACTCTTTCATCTGTATATACATCGTGCAGTCCCATCATTTTAATATGAGTGGCTGTTCTTTGAATCCATTTAGACTAGCTGGTTCCATTACGTATGTGTTCTAACAGTTCAACTGACACAATGTTTTTGTTATCACGCAGAAGCTTTAGTCCCATCATAAGATTGATTTAAAATATTCTATCTCGAATGCTAAGTATATTTAATTCTTTCCGCATATTGAGAACTTTGGTAGTTATAGGACAGCCAGGTATAATTCTGAGAGCTTCATTTTGCATCTTTTTCCGGTCTATCAATACTTTTGCCATTTCGCAGGAATGAAGCTGGTGCATGATAGTCTCCCAGAGACCTTATATATGCTAAGTACATCATTTTTGCTATTCTGGTATTAACACCGTATTTAGGGCTATACCCCACTACAGTTGAGAGCCTTGTGTCTGTCTCTACATTGTCGATGTAACTTATTGACTGCAGTTGAGGTACAAGGGACAGAGGCACCAAGGTATTTGGAAGAAGAGACATAGTCTATTGGTATGTTATCTATCTTAAATTTTCGTGGTCCAATTTGTCTGTTAAATACCTTAGTTTTAGCAGCATTGATTACAAGACCAAGGCTCTCACAAGCTATATGTATACAATTTAAGACTATTTGCATTTCGCGGTGGGTTTTAGTATGTACAAGAATGTCATCTGCATAGCTGATAGTGATGTTTGCCAGACTAGTTGGGATTGATTTTAGTAAGACATTAATTAGAACATTAAACAAAGTAGGACTTAGTACTCCTCCTTGTGCGGTGCCTTGTTGCATTAATTTGGAACAAATAAATTTCCTGGAATTTTCTCCAGCAGCAAAAACAGGACCCAAGTTCAGTCATTTAAATACTTTTTTATTTTTTGTCTAGTTCTGGGGGTTATGTTCTTACATAACAGACTGAGTTGTGAAAGTGTTTTTGCAGTTTGCGATGCTGATGGCCGTCCTGGCGGTGCTGTTCGCAGTCATGGGGTCTACCCAGGGCCACTGGAGAGAGTGTAGAGCAACACGTCATAGTGCTCGCGTTGCTCGATCACCCACTCCAATCCCCGATGCCTCTGGTCCCGATTCGTCTGAAGAAGTATGGTAAAGAGTACCCCTCAATGAGCCATGATTAGTAATCTCTCTCCCAAAGACATAACATGTACCCCCCATTCACTTTCTTCTGACCCCTTTACCTCCCTGCCCATTAGCATGGGGTGAAGGGGCGGAGTATCGGCTCCTACACTACAAGGACAGAGCTGACGGTATTAGTGACAGAGGACAGTTGGCCTCTGTCACCACATCTACTGTTTCTCAGAGTCAGAGATAATAAACCTCTGCATCATTTTAGAGAAACAACTTTGTTATTACACTTCCCTGTTAATATCCCTATTGTTAATAAATTGGAATGCTTGAATATTTACTCATTACCCTAATTATGGCTTCTCCAAATATCTTCAGGCAATTATATTGCTTTTATTGTTCTGGCTACACGATTCTTCTCCACCTCTCGCCAGTTTTTTCTTCATCTCGTTTTCCTTCGTCTTCACTTTGTCCTTCTCTCTTCTCCATCTCTTTTTTTTCCAATTCTGTGTCCCTTTCCTCCATCTTCTGTAGTCAGTCGAGTCAGTGGATATATTTGTTGACTACAGTCATGGGGCCTTCTGCTGATTTAGATTACATACAGAAGAGGGAGGTCGGAAGGATGATGGAATCAACAAGAGAAGAACCGTTTTTCAGCAGTAATAAGTGAAATATTCATCACAAGCTCATGAAGGACATAGGTTAACAAAGATTGATAAGGTGACTTATTTATTACAGACAAATTTTGTTTATGCTTTTCATCCATAGTATAAGACAATACGGAAACGCCTAACTGACGGATTTACAATTACAGTGTTTCATTTCAAAATACAATTGGACAAAATCGTTATGGACTGTGAGAGGGAAACTTTAACAAGCCAGCAGCTTGTTTCCTGGTCCTCTCCAGTAAGAGAACAGTACTGTAAACAGTACTGTTGAAGTGACTGCCACGTGCAATCGCCCACAACCCCGCAAAAGACCGTGCTCAGACATCCATCAGAGGTTATAGAGTTGAGGAAGAAGTTGACCCGAGCACCCGGGCTCCTGTTAACTATGGTGATGATTTATAAGTATTTTGAATTGACGTCAATTATATACTTGTGTGATTTACCTATTAATTCCAGGGCTCGGTTACACTGTGGTTTTTTTTATCCCATCCAAGTAAGTAATCCACTTAAGTAGTGAGTTACATTGTCATGAACAACTGGAATAATTTGTGATACATCAAATACCGAAATTTATCAAATTAATTTAAATATATTAGATTAGGCAAATAACTGATTGTAGATTGGAAGCGTGCGCTGATATGAATTGGTGAATTCTCTATATAAATTTTATCTATTAATTTGTTACATATCACAAGTTGTGGACCTCTTGGCAGGTGGAGGAAGCAGCGATTGATCTTGAAAGTGAACCTTCCCAGCGGCAATTTACTTGTGGAAGACACCATTAATACCACAGTATTAATGTGATCTTTAAATGGTATTGTCCTTTGAGCAGATCAGTAATATTGTCTTAATAATATGAATGATTTTCATTTAATTTGGTGTAATTTTATGAATCTATTTTATGCCTAGAGAAAATTATGCCTAGAGAATTTATTTTATTGAACATTAATTCGAGGAAAAGATATAAGGGGTAAAAACCCACAGAAGGTCTGGACAAGGGATTTCACTTTGAACAATTATCCAAACTAGAACACTAAATGGTCAGGCGAGCAATTGAAACATTATGTAGTCATATTGAGAACAAATGTTATCTTTAATTGAAATCTTACGAAATAGGATGATGCGTATAGAAAATTTTCGTACAGGTCAGTAGCGGGCGTTGGCAACACCTGGCCCGGAGAGACTATATAAAGTCTGAGGTTTGGTACCCCAGACACACATTCCTTCACAGCTCCTCTTGTTGTTTCCAACTCCTTCATCAACATGAAGATCGTAAGTATTAATTGTTTATATTGACTGCTACTGTAAGCTTTATATTGACTGCTACTGTAAGCTTTATATTGACTGCTACTGTAAGCTTTATATTGACTGCTACTGTAAGCTTTATATTGACTGTTTACATTGTAAGCTTTGATCTCCTATGTAATACAACGTTAACAATTTTCTCTGATATTCTTAAGCTTCACCACTCTGCTTAATTTGTGTGTGTTTAATAATATCAAATGAAATTATTTTATTTTGAAACTAACCTCCTTGCCACGGTATAATTTGGGTGATGTTTAAACGTGTTATTTATCTAGAAGCCGTGAACAGTGCTTGATAAATACGCACAATTAAGCATTTGGTCGTGAACTAAATAGTTCTGCGGTAGTTCCAATTAAATGTCATTTACACTTCATATTCCTAAATATAAGTGTAAACTTCTTAATATTAAAACTATTCCCTGCTGTTATTGTTCTAAATCTCGGCTGATTCTTGAAAGGAAAGATTCAAATAGTTAAGACTGTCAGTATACTAGATTTTATCAAGGAAAAATAAATGTCCTGGAATTTTCTCTAGCAACAGAAACCCAAAATTAAGTCATTTAAATATTGTTATGGGGTTTTGTCTATGCATAAGACTGATTTTTCTGTAATTATTTTTAGTTCGCGATGCTGATGGCTGTCCTGGCGGTGCTGTTCGCAGTCATAGGGTCGACTGAGGGCCACTTCATTCATTGTCACGTAGCACGTCACAGTGCCCGCGTTCCTCGATCACCCAATCCAGAACCCGTTGCTTCTGATCCCTATGTGTCTGATGAAGCATGGTAAAGAGTACCCCTCAATGAGCCATGATTAGTACTCTCTCTCCCAAAGGTATAACATGTACCCCCCATTCACTTTCTTCTGACCCCTTTACCACCCTGCCCATTAGCATAGAAGAAGGGGACTGAGTATCATTTTGTACACCACAAGGACACAGCCGACGGGATCAGTCATAGAGGACCGTTGGCCTCCGTCACTACATCTTCAGTATCTTTGTCTTCAGTATTATTTTACAAAATAAACATCTGCCTTTGGTAAAGAGAAACAACTTTGTTCTTTCACTTTCCCTGCTAATATGTTGATTTTTAATAAGTTAACAAATAAGTAATTAATCTTCGTTATCCTTAGTTTAGCATCACCAAACACCTCCAACTTTACCACACACCTTCAGGCCGTAATATTGTCTTTCCTGAAAAAAAATAAAATTGTGGCTATAGGTGGATACGAATCTACGACTGTGGGAGCCAGATTCACGAAGCACTTACGAACCTGTACATCTTTTCTCAATTTTTGGGGGCTTTGTTTACAATTATTAAACAGTTAATGAGCTCCGAAGCACCACGAGGCTGTTTATAACAATAGTTGATTGGGAAGTTTTCATGCTTGTAAACTGTTTAATAAATGTAACCAAAGCCGTCAAAGATTGAAAGATGTACACGTTCGTAAGTACTCGTGTAACTGCTTCGTGAATGTGAACATATCCGGAACAAGTGTTTCACTGACGAATTTTGTTCGAATCACAACGCTATAAATGCTTCACCCACGTACTACAAATACAAATAATCGCCAACAGAACCTAAACACCTGACCTAACCTATCCTATGCCTATATATACACAATATGCTAATATATTATAATATTAATTTGTACTTGAGAAAATTTCCGTTTTGAATGAACAGAATGTTAAAATTTATGAATGCGTCTGTTGGGTCGACCGCTGGATGTAATGGACTTGAGTCGAGGACGGGTTGCGTCGATACCATCAAGACTCGCTTTTCTAATCCACGTGTCGTGTTAGGCATTATACCATTACACTTTTGTATCAAGTTTTACTACATCGATACGTTAACGGATCCCACCGGGACATATGGAACTTTACAAGATAGAGTTTATCTCCACCTGCACGACATAAGGAATCTTTATACTATTAATGGAAAGGTATGTAGTGGGTGTTTGAGTGTGGACTTGAGTTTCCATCAGGAGTTAGTCATTGGGAACCTACAAACTAACGTCATCCTGTTTAATGCTCAAGATACTTTTATTGGTGCCCAACCACTTGGGCACCAATAGAGCGACGGTCTCGCTTCATGCAGGTCCGCGTTAAATCCCCGATCATCCAAGTGGTTGGGCACCATTCCTTCTCACCGTCCTATCCAAAATCCTTATCCTGATCATTTCCTTGTGCAATATAGTCGTAATGGCATAGTGCTTTCTCGAAAAGTCACAGCCCCGCTCTTGTGCCAGGGAAGTCCACAACGGGCTCACCATAGCCCGTGATACTTGGAACTTTTTGTTCCCAGTAGCTGAATCTATAACAGTTCTTTCTTCTGATAATTACCTTAACTTATTCTTTGACCATACAGGAATGGAGCTGAACACCGGACAATACTTCTCCCTAACACAAGAATTATCTTGGTGAAGGTTAGAATACACATTTACCTATGTTTATTCAGGTGTTCTTCTTTAGTCCAATACTATTGGTAAATTTTTCAGTTTATAAGTACCTCTCTTTATTCCTTATCTTCACTTCCCTTAAAATCTGCCTCTATTACTCTCTTGTGATAGGCTAAAGAGGTTGAATATTAGGAACAATAACGTGTGAGAAATGTAATGAAATATTAATATCCGTTTATTTTATATTTCTGGCAAAGTTTTGTATTTGTCTGATTAAAAACAGTATTGCAGCATTATGTAGAATAGACGTGGATTTAATGACAATTTTTAATACTGTCAGAATGTAGGAATTTTAACACTCTGATAATGCTTCATGTTATGCTACATTCTGTATTGTGCGGATAGGTAGGCAGGAGGATTAGTCGATAAACAAAGGGTGAAGTTTCTATAAGGTTGGATAAAATATAACATATTTTGCATATACGCTTTATGGTCTCTGGTGGAATGAAACATTGTTTTGCTGAGAATTATATAACCATATATGATGTAAAGTTTCCTTTGTTAGATAATGCATAAATATCATTGTGCTGTGCGTAAATTTAAAGAGAGAAAAGATGTTTACTGTTCAAAACAAGATTGAAATGATATCTTTATCTTGCTTTAAAGTTAACAGCTTGGCAACTTTAACTTTCCAGGTTAATCTTAATTATCGCTGCTTTGCACGACTTAAATTACTGCTGTCTTTACCTTGTGTCCGTAATGTTTAGGTTTGTATGAATTATATTAGATTATTCTGTGATTTACACGCGTTAATAATACTAATAATTAAACACTTTGATTGTTTACTATTTTCCACGTCCAGGTCCTCTACGGTGAGGCTTTGTGCTCTAGGCTTATCGCAGTGTTCTGTTTAAAGAACCAGTCGTAATACATATGCTTGACAAACACCATGAGAACGCCTCTACTCTATTAATCATAAATTAAAACATTCATCTCGTGCCTACACAAGAGCATTTTAATCCACCAGAGGGAGTAAACTCTAGCCAGCATCTCTACATGTACTGTGGTTGGCTAAATCTTTATAATATATACAAAAATCAAATTATAATGGTCGATAATAACCAGAAGAACATTATACTCAAAATCCAGGTAAGAAATGTTCTAATTCGCTTTAAACACTTATAGAGTATATCACTTTTATAACAAATCTTGCCAAATATTCCGCATTGAGCAAGTGATAAATGACGACACGAAAGCGTCTTGTGCTAAGTCTTGAGGTACTCTGGGAGGTCGTCGGCAGCACACCTGAAGCCAATGTTGTCGGTGGTACCATCCTGGGACTCGCTAGTCCTACCGCCACACCGGTACCTGGAGGCGAGGAATAACTTTCTCAAATACTTTATAGAAGGGAAGGGTATCAAGCCCTAAGAAATGTATCAAGTGAAGGGTTGACCAGACCACTCACTAGAAGGTGAAGGGACGACGACGTTTCGGTCCCTTTTCGACGTTTCATCGACTTGAGAATGGTCCAGGACGGACTGAAACGTCGTCGTCCCTTCGCCTTCTAGTGTGTGGTCTGGTCAACATAATTTAGCCACGTTATTGTGACTCATCGCCGGCAACCAGGCAATACTTCCCACTCCAGAGTGCCAGTGGTAGCACAATCCTGGGGATAGGGAGAACTGCTGAACTTTTATTCATTGACCACTTTAAGGAGACTTCGCTCTCCACTTTTCCCTATAGACGCCGTCAGTTGGGTTACTCACCAGGGTGAGGATAGTGCCCAGTCTTTGCAGGTCTGACTAAGATCTTGGATACACGCATGAGTGGCCAGTCTGACTTACGTACAATGGAATGTTTACATCAGAGAGCTGCGGGCTCTGATGTAATGTTATGGGCTCACCATAGCACATGCTACATGGAAATTTTAGTTCCGAGTAGCTAAATCTAAGACAACAACAATAATAATAATGTTTAAGTCATACAGATGTACACAATGTATACCTTATACAGGTATTGGTTATCATTTTGCTTATACTTCATAGGGGACATCATGATTTTATTTTAGTTTCCCATTAAATGAAATATTTGGTGCCAATTTTGAGTAACAACTTGTCTTATGACAATTTCTGCTTAAGTGAGGTACTCAGTACAATAATTAATGTTTATTATTATGAAATATTTACGTTTTTTATAAAGTTTGTAATTAAGTCTTTAATTTGCTTTAATTCTTTTGTTCTTGTATAAGTTTTTTGAATCACTTTGTTTACAAGTGTAATTTCGAGTTAGTTTTTGCTGTCTCTTGAATAATTATCAATACCTGTTTAGTTTAGTTAATCAGGTAAGTTGTGCTTACGTGTTAACAGTTTGGCTTGTAGTTAGCAACACTTTCAATATAGGGTTGTTGTTTAGCGGATAATTTTTAATATGTGACGTATATGTTAAATCTAATGATGATTACGAGTGGCTAGATTCACGAAGCAGTTACGAACCTGTACATCTTTTCTCGATCTTTGGCGGCTTTGTTTACAATTATTAAACAGTTAATGAGCTCCGAAGCACCAGGAGGCTGTTTATAACAACAACAACAACAGTTGATTTGGAAGTTTTCATGAATGTAAACTGTTTAATAAATGTAAACAAAGCCGTCAAAGATTGAGGAAAGATGTACACGTTCGTAAGTAATTGCGTAACTTCTACGTGAATCTGGCCCCAGGGTAGAAGTATGTGCTCGGAAGTACCAGTATGTTGTGATGGCCAGAGGGAGGGAATTATCAGGGGGAAAGCACCAAGCCTTTACGACTAGCACTTGGAAGGGGTCAGGATAAGGATTTGTATTATTGCATTTGTACAAGCCAGAAATTTTTTAGGCGCAACATAAATATAATTCTTAATGAAACCTCTCCTAGCAATCTTAGGTCTAATAACATGCTCCTTTTGGCCTAATATAGCACATATATGTGCTATATTAGGCCAAAATATAGCACATATATGTGCTATATTAGGCCTATGAATATTTGTTTGATTTTAACTATTTTTTACAGACTATATACAAAATAGATCACAAAGTGATCTCCAAGGCCTCATTACTACATAATGGTACTACCATCCCAAAAGTTACAAAAAATACATAATTACTATAAGTACTTTCGTTTTAGGAGGATGGGTTGGCTAGGAGACCCTCCAGGCTCCCCGCGCCACACTAAAATCCTCTATGATATTTTTGCAGTGGGTGCAGGAGGCCTCTAGATGGGTTACGAGACGACCCCAGCCTTAGTACCTTCTCGTACGACCCACAACGACAAGTGTGCTTCTCCGTCGGGGGCTACACGCACCGCCGGATGGGCTGGGAGGTGAGTCTTGTTTTGGTACTTATTGCAAATCTTTATTTTACCCGGCTAATGGTGAACAACTTCTCCAGCGTCCAGTCGGACAACACTGCTACCGCCATTTGTAAACTGCTTGGCGCCTTTGGATATGGCGCACATTTAAATTAAGATGTTGACCAAACCACACACTAGAAAGTGAAGAGACAACGATGTTTCGGTCCGTCCTGGACCATTATCAAGTCGACGCTTATCAATCGACTTGAGAATGGTACAGGACGGACCGAAACGTCGTCACTTCACTTTCTAGTGTGTGGTTTGGTCAACATTTTCCAGCCACGTTATTGTGCCTCCTCGTTTGCTTAAATTAAGATCTTTGCCTATTAGCTTTGATAAGCGTCGGTATGAAGCATGGCCCCCCCTTTCACTCCCTCCTTCTCTCATTATATACAACATTTTAATTATTTTTGGTTGAATCTGTGACACTTTACCTGTGATATTTGAGTCTGGCCCTTCAGGATGCTTCCCTTCACAGGGAACCACCACGGGGCTTCAGTAATAACTTCATGTACGGTGGCTTTTGTAGCTTTAGATAACTCCTTCTCCAGTACGAGGGATTCGCCAACCTCCTCAGCCTGTGTAGATTACAAACGTATTGGCGGTACTAACCAAATAATCTAGGGGATATATGCATGATTCAATAAGTATATTGGAAATATAATGCTCTGTTCTCAGCAGCATAAATGTTTGATTATACGAGCAATATAAAATGTAAAGATATATATAAACTTGTTATGAATATATTCATAAAAAGTATACATAAAGTATTCATCTTCTCCCGGTGCATATAACACATGACAAAATCAGTTACGAAATTTTAACGTGATTCATGAAGTATACATGAGTGCAAACAGTCCTGCTTGCATAATAATACAAATAAATTCCACAATTTAGTAAAATTATGACTTTCATGAAATTGTGCAAAGAAATATATAGACTTCTTACTTCTGTCTCGTAGCTGGTTGCCTTAACAAACACCTCAAAGTCTGCATTAGATACCTCGTGGACATCCATATAGAAGGTATCAATCTCCACCCATCTGACAGGGGTTTCTCCATCATCATGGAATCTGGAGTCATTGGTGCCCATAACAAACTTGCCTCCGGGGATTTCCACCATCTGAATGGTCCGTCTCGAGCCGTCCACAACGTTGGCCGCCTGGCCAAACTTGTATCTTGGTTGGTCGGTCAGATAATCTTCTGTGGTCTTATAGTAAAGTTCATCAGTTTGGAGAACTTGTCCATCGGGACGTGTCCTGCCGGAGGAACCACACCCACAGGAACTCCCTGACGTGTTAGTGTTCCCCTGTGGTGTTCCAAATGTTTCATTACCGAGGCACATATTGGCCGCCTGGCCAAACTTGTATCTCGGTTGGTTGGTCAGATAATCTTCTGTGGTCTTATCACCAAGCATCTCAGTTCGGAAAACGTGTTCGGGTGCTTCTTTGTTCCCGGCACAACACCCCACATGTACTCTGAACAAATTTGTAAACAAATTTTTGTTACAACTGACAAAAATATTCTTAACAATAACTCCTTCATTACTTTAAGTGTACAGGGCTCGCTGACGCTCTCACGATCAGTTTATATATTGCTAATTCAAAATTTCAGCCTTATAGGAAAAATGGGAATTTTTTGGAAAATGAATAATGTAAATTGGGTTGAAAAGTTTAGCAAAAAGTAGGACGTGTGATTTTCATGATGGTGAGTTTCTGTAATTTCTTTATGAACAAAAGTCCTGTTGACTACTATTTATTTATCAGATGAGCAATTATTATGTTCATCCTCAACAGGGGAGGATTGCTGTGGTTCACAGCAACCCTTCCCTATCCCAAGAGCCACAGCAACGCGTAACCGGGTACAGCTAGTTGATGTGTATATATATAACGATCCAGCGCCCTCGTTTGGTTGGATATTTATGGAACACCTGGGCTTTTACATCCTGATGGGTCCGGAGCCATTGTTTACGCGGGAAACTGGTTTAAACAGAACTAGACACAACACCTGCCGGAAGTGATAAGATAATGGGGGCGGACACGAGGTGGATGCCCTCTGGGATTATCACTAATCTTCCTGGGATTACCTAGAAAATAGTAATTTGTGATTACCTGTGTTACTGGGGATAGTCTGGAATTAACTGGGATGATTTGGATTACCTTGGATAAAATCTGTGATTACCTGGTATAACTTGGGTAATCGGGGATTACCTGGAATAACCTGGGGTTATTTTGAATTACCTGGGATAACCTGGGGTTATCTGAGATAACCTTGGATAACCTGGGGTTATCTGAGATAACCTTGGATAACCTGGGGTTATCTGAGATAACCTTGGATAACCTGGGATTATTTGAAATAACCTTGGATAACATGGGTTATCTGAGATAACCTTAGATGACCTGGGATTATCTGTGATGACCTAGGATTATCTGAGATGATCTGGGATTAGCTGGGATAACCTTGGATAATCAGGAATTATCATTGTTGACCAGACTAAGATCCGTCAGGTTTAAAGATCACAACAGTGACGGGCCTTTCCACGTCCACACTAAGCGCAAGCCACAGTCTACTCGGCGAGTACACTATCTTAGGAACATTGAATCAACTTGAACCATTTTGGACAGATCTACGACCCTGTGAGGTGCCTGGCCTCTATCTACCAGGCCAGAGTCCTCACAATAAGGAAGAACCCATGAGGGAAACACTGTAAACCCAATCTAAACATTCTATGGACGACCTCATCCAGTGGCAACCTTCTTCATATTGTCCAGGGAAATCTTAAATGCCATTGGAATTCACTATTATCATCTACCAATGTTGAGAGGTACTTCCAGTACATCAGTCAAGCTAATGCACAAAGAAATCATTAACGTTATATCACAATCGACTTGAGAATGGTCCAGGACGGATCGAAACGTCGTCGTCCCTTCACTTTCTAGTGTGTGGTTTGGTCAACATTAACGTTATATCACAATCGACTTGAGAATGGTCCATGACGGATCGAAACGTCGTCGTCCCTTCACTTTCTAGTGTGTGGTTTGGTCAACATTAACGTTATATATATACATTAGTAAGAAAATCAATTGGAGCATTGATGTGACCTAAACCAACGATCAAGGTACCCCTCCAGGCGCGTACCTTACCCCTGTACCACAACATGGTATTCGTTACACAACTTAGGGAGTCGACTCATTCCACATCCATCCACAGATCTCCAGTATCAGCTATTGGTACTGGTAATGGCTTGAAAGAGCCTCCACTTACGGGCTATTCCTGCCTGTGCGTAATGCCTTCAGGAGGCCTGGTCGACGACCGGGCCGCGGGGACACTAAGCCCCGGAAGCACCTCAAGGAAGCACCTCAAGGTAAGGTGCCACCTTTTGGGTGGCTTAATCTTTATCAAGCAATCAATTCCACTGAGAGTTCCTGTGCCAGGTAAGTCCACTACGGGCTCACCATAGCCCGTGCTACTTGGAACTTTTTGTTCCGAGTAGCTGAATGTACAGTAACAACAACAGCATTCCACTGAATCCACAGAAAGTCTGGAGGTCCTACTGAGGGCAGTCCAAGTTTCACACCTAACCCGCCATGTACTCTGGTGCAGGTAAAGCAGTTCATCAACTGTACGTTCCAGCTTCCCAGACACGAGGAAATCACACTAACGTGATACATATCAATGAGAAAACGAATTGGAACAATGAGGCGACTCGAACCAACGAGCCGAGTAGAAAAAATGTAAGGAAATACTCATGTCCTGTATACGTGTCAGTAAGCGGGATACACTGAAAGAATAAGTTGTGGAAACCACCTCCAGTCTACAGCTTTAAGGCCAGATTCGATGAGCAGTTCGATCGTCATCAATAGTTAAATAGTAACTTGACAGATACAAGAAGGCAAGTAGGCGAGGGAGGGGCGGGGGGGGGGCATAATTAGAAGCTAAACCTCTCTAGTCACTGATATTTAAGTACTAATTACACGCCCTCCTAGAGTTGGTTCTCAGGTGTTGTTTCTAATACTGTTTAATCTAATTTCCGGAGTATTATCGTGTCCTTGGTGGCTTGTAAACAACCAGCTTGTTGTTATCGCCCTGGGTGAGGGAGATGCTTCACCGTCTCACTGGGTTTGGGGTAGCGACTCCAGACCCGAAGATGAGTTGAATGGTAGACACTTCTATTCATTGTAGTGTGCTGTAGTCTGCTTGTTCTGGGTGTCACCTACGTATCACCATAGCCTAGATATGCACAATATGATAATATATAATATTAATATATATTTGAGGAAATTTCTATTCTGAATGAATACAGTGGTAAATTTGGGGTCAGCCGTTGGATGGAATGAACATAGCCTGAGGAAGTGTTGCACCACCAGCACTGACACACCTGCCAACACCAGCCCTGACACGCCTGCCAGTGATGGAGGTGGCAGGCTAAAATATTTTTCTTCTTTTGAGAAGGAAATTGAAAAATTAACTCTCCAAAGTTTATTTTAGTTTTATTATGGTCTGACGCTAAGAGATGTGTTTCGTTGTTCCTGTGAACATGTTCAAAGGCAGAACAGAAGTGAAGACAGTTTTTGTTGGATAAGCCGAAAATACAACCGTAAGGTGGTCACGTGGGCCAATAGGGCCCCTGCGGCTTACCAATCCCCTATGACTCAAGATGGCTGGGACAGAATGTTGGATATTCCGTCTTGGTCACAAAGATGGCAGAATGTAAGTGTTTACTGGCTGATGGGTGGTTGAGTTTGACGTAGGCTATGGGCCCCTGGTGATTGACGTAGACTATGGGCCCCTAGTGATTGACGTAGGCTATGGGTCCCCTGGTGATTGACGGAGGCTATGGGGCCCCTGGTGATTGACGGAGGCTATGGGTCCCCTGACGGAACCTATAGGCTATAGCTGTGGGTTAATGGCTACACGCAGGAACTGACCCGAGCGAGCTACTTCAACTGCGTTCTGTAAAGGACGGAAGAGAAGTAAATTAGGAGAATAATATACGAATTAGTAGATTGAACTAATAAGTAGTAGATTAGTGAATTTGGAGTAGATGAAATGAATTAGAAGTAGAACAAATGTGTTGTACTTCAAGGTTTGAAAGTGGACTTGAGTGAATATTATTCAAATCAATAACAAGTGATAATGCCGATTGAAATAACGATAATATTTTCATAAATGATTTTAATAATGAAGTTAACGGCGCTGAAATAATGAAAATTGTTATTGAAAGCACACACAACCAGTTCAGGAACCTGTACACCAGTTGATTGACAGTTGAGAGGCGGGACCAAAGAGCCAGAGCTCAACTCCCGCAATCACAACTAGATAAGTACAACTAGATAAGTACACACACACACACAGGTGGAATGCATTAGGCAGTGATGTGGTGGAGGCTGACTCCATACACAGTTTCAAATGTAGATATGATAGAGCCCAGTAGGCTCAGGAACCTGTACACCAGTTGATTGACAGTTGAGAGACGGGACCAAAGAGCCAAAGCTCAACCCTCGCAAGCACAGCTAGGTGATTACACACACACACACATACACACACACATACAAACACACACACACACACACACACACACACACACACACACACACACACACACACACACACACACACACACACACACACACACACACACACAATGTACACACGTGAGCTGCTTAGTAAATAAGAGCCTGTCATGTTATATCACGAGACAGGTGACACCACTTCCCACGAATAGAACGACAGTACTAATTAAATTTCACCCTTACGTAGACAGCACGGAGGAGCTGCTTCCGCGCATAATAAGCGATCTGTAGCACAAAGCTAAGATGGTTGGGACGGTAAGAGACGCCTGCAAATCATCAAATGTTTCCTACTCTGAATTCTCGGTAACCTACGTAGATGATATAACGCGTATCTCCTTATAACGAACTCGTCACACGGAACGCAGTAAAAGCTGTATCGAATTTTTTTTCCGTGGTTTTTCTTTATTATTATTTCTGGTTTAAGGGAGGTTAGCGTATGGTACTCTAATTCTCACGTGTTTGATGTTGCATTGCTTTTGTTTTACGATCTATACTTACAATTATTACTATAATTTTACGATCTATAAAGATCTGTTTCCATCTTTGTGAGCAAGAGTGTATCTTAAAGTTGTTCTTTGTGCTTGCAGTGCTTTCAAGGTTAGTAATGTTGGTAAACATTGCATACTGAATACAAAAAAGAAAATAATTAGGTTTTAAGTTATACAATTGTGATTGTTGTCCAGTAAGTCTATATAAATATTAATTAAAATCTTAAAACAATTTTCAGAGGAAGTTATATTACAGATCAATAAGTGAAATTAAATTAAGCCTCATTGTATATGTTAATTTCACTCAAACAACGCACTTATAACGTTTAGGAAAGTAACTTGACGCACTCAGGCGGTACGAGGCACTAAACAAGCTAGTATGCGTTTGAAACATGTGTTTGTGATGTTCAACCGTGTCACAGCCTTGAGTGCATTCACTCTCTACATCGCACTTAACGTACATATAATCTTCCCAGCGTACTTCACAATGTACTCACCTGCTGCGGACTCCCCCACAACCAATTCACGCTCCCCAATGTACTCATTTTCCGCACCGCAACTCACTCACCCCAACATACTCGGCGTCCCTAACAGACCTACCCTTCCAAACACACCCTCATCAACATACTCTCACCAACACACTCACCCTGAAGTCGGAGAGGGGGAAGGTCGGGCCCATAAGGGAGGCGAAGGGATACCGGTGGTGGTGTTGAGAGAGGAAGGTGACCGCCTCCTGCAGGTGTTGCTGTGTGTAGTTGTGCACACCTGTACGGGGACAGAATATGTGTTAACGCCGGTGACTTGGTACTTGCTTGATGGGGTTCTGGGAGTTCTTCTACTCCCCATGCCCGGCCTGAGGCCAGGCTTGACTTGTGAGAGTTTGGTTCACTAGGCTGTTGCTTGGAGCGGATAGAAGGGAGATCCAAGTGTTTAGCCTTATGGGGCGCTATGGGGCTATGGGTGAATGTTGTTAGGGGAGCTAAGGGGCTTAACAGAGTCTTCTGTTAAGGGACGTGGTAGGGAGAATGTAGTATTGAGGGGGCAGAGGAACCCTTAGAACAACAGATCCCTGGGTTCGCGTATGGATACGTCTACTGCCTAAATACATATAGCTGCCAGTTAGAATTCAGATTTGCTATTGTACTTTAATCAACTTTTGTGTTTTAGTGCTCAATAACCCACTAGACTATTTGTAGGAGAACAGATCTCTAAACCTGTCCATGCAGGTCTGAAGGAAAAAATATATATGATTGTATTGAAGAATGATCACGTCTGAAGTAGAAAGAAATCTCTCTTCCCTCTCATCTTCCTTCGTCTTTTCCTTGCCTACCTTACTAACCATGAACAAAGGTCTATGAAACCTTCCCACACACTTCGGACATTCTGCTGTCCTTCCCGGCTAGGACAATCACCTCTGACGGACAGTTGATACAAGACGAAGACCAACTTGTCATAACTGTTCTGTCCATTACCAGTAAAATATTGATTTATTGAATATCAAGGATACAAGGAAACTCGAGAAAATAAATCTTCCCCAGCATCTTACCAAGACCTCCTGGACTACTGTGTGAAACCGTTTAGAGAAAATAGTATCTAAATTTAGCTCAATATATTGCAAATGCCGCTGCTAACAATGCTTTTTAACAATATATTTCCATATACTAATGGGTCATAATTTCAACTCCACACTCTGATTTTAATAAATTAAAAGGTAACATGGAATACTATTACCCAGATATTAGGATTAAAGTTGAACTTGAGTAAGAAACCATTATTTCTATCTGGTGAGGATGGACTGGTATTAACCATTGACACTACTACTAAATTCAATAGTTTCTTCTCTTCTACTGGCACATCTGTTGCAACTGAAATCTCAGCATCTCTAACCAATGTAAGTGACTACTTCACAGGGAGCTAACCCGAGTCTCTGTACCTCTCGCCAGCGCATTTCGTAGATATTAATGATATAACCCTCTCAAAACTAAATCAAGTACCCTTGCTGAGATGCCAAAGCTAATTTATATGAAAAAAGCTTATTGGTTTTTAGCTCCGGCCATCGCATTACTCTACCCCATTAAGCTGGAAAATTATTCTCCCAATTGTTTTTACCCGAAATGCTCTGCGTATTAGCTGCTAGGCATTTTACATGTCTTTCCTATGAATTCTCCACTCTTCATTAACCATATGAACTCTTGCATAAATACAATATTATTATTATTTAATTGGGTTATTCTGCAGATAAAATCAACTAATACCTTGCCCTGTTGTTTTAGGTTTAACTACTCGGAACGAAATGTCCATGTAGCACGGGCTATGGTGAGCCCATAAGTCTTTCCCCTTTCTTTCCTCCCTCTATACTCCCTTGTTCTTGATTATTTGATGAAGATTAAGCCACCCAAAAGGTGGCACGGGCATGAATAGCCCGTAAGTGGTGGCCCTTTTGAGCCATTACCAATATCAAGAGCTGGTACTGGAGATCTGTGGAGGTGTGACTGCACCCTGCGTGACGGGAGATGTCTCCCGTGCCCTTGTTCTTCCCTCTACCTACCTACTATAGTGAGGCACTTTAGAATGAGTTCTTGGGCGGCGAGGTTCATCTGGGAGTCCGGGTGCACCAGGCCGGCCAGCACGTAGGTCCCTCCCGCCCTTAGCGCCCTCACGCCCCGACCAACCACCTGGAGAAACGACACGTTAGTGGTGAAGGCTTGTGGTGTGTTGTGTCGTGATGAGGAAAGGTTGTGATGAGGAGGGCTTGGAGTGTCTTGTGTCGTGATGATGTCGATGAAGAAGACGTGTGGTGAGGAAGATGTTATGGTGAAAAAGAGGTGTGGTGACAGAGCGACGTGGGGGAAAAGAGGTTTGGTAAGAAAAGGTCGAAGGAAAATTGGAATAGGAAATGAATGAAACAATGAATTTGCAGTCCATATGGCGCAGTGATAAAACACTCACCCGGTGCTTTGCGAGAGATTTGGCCTGGGTTCGTATCCTGGCTGGGGGAGGATTGATTAGGCGCCAGTCCATAGCTGTACGCCTCTATTCACCCAGCACTGAAGGGTACCTGGTTGTTAAACGATTTGACGGGCCGTATTCCCGGGAAAATTGTGATTGAAGGACCTTCCCTAAACACTGTGCGTGCTAGTGGCTTTACAAGAATGTAAGAACTCTTTGTATAAATAAATATATAAATAATAAAGAAGCTCAACACGAAATATATAAGTTTACCATTAAAATCATATTAATAACAGTTTTCTATCAGACGTCCGGGACTGTTTGAGTGTTCACAGAAAACGTTTAAGTCTACGGAGATATACTATATACTTAGTTGTGCTTACGTGGGTTGCGCTTCGGCTTCTTGGTTCCGCTTTTAAATCTCAAACTCTAATGAACTGGTGTACAAGTTCTCGAGTTTATTGCATTCGTATCATATCTACAAGTTGCTTCGTTTGTGTTAAACAATAAGCCTATTAAACTCTGTGGGGTTGTTAAGGCCGCCACAATAGCTTACTAGTGGCTGTACAAGAATGTAAGAACTCTTGTATATATCAATAACAAACACAATAACAATACTGTCCAATCAGCAAGTATTCTTGCGGCCTGAATATTGTCCAGGACTAAAGTCTAGTTTGGTGTTGGGTTTAAAGCCAATTAACTGCGTAAGGGTTACTAAGGCCACTACAATAGCCAACCAGCAAGTAAACTATAATCTTATACACTATTTAAACAGAGTAAACAGTATATATATATATATATATATATATATATATATATATATATATATATATATATATATATATATATATATATATATATATATATATATAATATACACACACATATACAGAAATAGGGTTTGTATGTCTACTATTCACTGTATTCTCGTTTTCCTGTCTAAGAACTATACAGCTCAGCCATGCTGGCTCAGACCTCGCTCCTTACCTACTGTGAATGTACACAATGAAAAATGCTCTATATTTTTGCATTTGTTGTTATTATTATTATTATTATACATGATGAAGGAAGACAAACAGACTGAGACACGAAGAAACCATTCCGCTGATCAGATAACAATATTGAAGTGATCTAGGTATTTAAAGAAATATATATTGATACTATTGAGCTATTCGAACGTTGATTAAAATGGCCAGGTGGTTAACTTACCCGTTTGTCACCACACACTTCAAACACCACGTCTACACTGTCAGCTTGAATAAGTTCCTCCTCTAAAATTAAAAACAAAACATATTAAAGAAAACGTTTTATTAAGGATAGACTATTTTAAACTAAAACTTCTTAGAGCCTTGCTAAATCACTATTGTACCAGGGAGGCCCAAAAGGAAATTGGCCGTAACACTAATTTATTAATACAGTCATATGTAAAAATGTATATAAAATAAATAACAAATGTAATAAAGCATTTTTTTAATTTTGTTTAATTTTGATACCGTTTTATTTGTTTTGTTTATATTATATATTTTCTTGAATTTACCTGAGAGCTATTAACACTAATGGCCTCGACAAGGACAGGAAGCAACCGGCTTGTCAAAGGCCCCTTCAATTTATCCTAATGGTTTTTCAAGCTGGATTTTAAAATACCAATTTTTTGCATGTACGGCCTCGGCGGCTAAGTAGTTTCATAGATTTATAACCCTATAGGTAAAAAAAAAAATCTCCTGTTTTCAGTCCTACGCCTTGGTTGGTTGGTTCGCCTTGTTGAGCTTTAAACCATTGTTCCTTGTTTGTGTTACATCTTGCGAAGTTGTCTTCTAGATCAACATACTCCAAATTCTTCCGTATTTTAAAAGTTTCGATGAAATGAGCGCTATCATGTCTTGTTTGCAGTTGTCGCCCGCTGTTGAACTGTCTCCGCAGAAGTTATGTCTTTCTGAAGATGAGGACGCCATGCTTGGATCCATGCAGAATCCAAGTGGGATATATACAGCTGCATAACTATCTTCGTTTCCTTTAAGTCAAAGGTTCGCTTGATTATCTTAGGGTTTGATTAGTGTTTTTACTGCTTCTCCCAATCGTGCAGCTTAGAGTGAATGATAGATTCTGTCTCCAAGGTCCTCTTCATCATTAATCTGCTGCATATGATTGTGTTAATAAGATAATAGTACTATACGGCAACTTTTGGCTCACCCATATAGTTCGTATGCAGACGAGGAGTCAGAATAACGTGGCTGAAGTATGTTGACCAAACCACACACTAGAAAGTGAAGGGACGACGACATTTCGGTCCGTCCTGGACCATTCTCAAGTCGACTTGAGAATGGTCCAGGACGGACCGAAACGTCGTCGTCCCTTCTCTTTCTAGTGTGGTCTGGTCAACACCCATATAATTCATTTTCTCGGGGATAGGCAGCTCATGAATATATATCTATACTATAGGAGACTGTTTGTCCAAAGTTGAAGGTCAGACGCTTGCGGCTAGTTTCTCCCGAATTGGCAGAGGAAATGGTCTGGGGTACGGGACGAACATAGGCATGTTGGGGGTCATCAGAACCTAAAAGAGGAATTCTAGTGATCCTAGAATCAACGAAGGTCACCAGAATATGTTCCTCTTGCAAATGAAAATAGTTACTGCTATCTGTCTTCAACCTTTTCTTTGCATTAACCTCCTTCTCGTCCCTCCCTTCTCATCTTCCCTCCCTCTTTCTCCTCTCCTCTTTCCTTTCTCCCTTCGTGTGTCTCTCCTTTCCCTCTCTCCCTCCTCACGTACACCCCTTCCTTCCCGCCCCTTCTTCCCCCTTTCTACCTCTCTCTCTCTCTCTCTCTCTCTCTCTCTCTCTCTCTCTCTCTCTCTCTCTCTCTCTCTCTCTCTCTCTCTCTCTCTCTCTCTCTCTCTCTCTGTCTCTCTCTCTCTCTCTCTCTCTCTCTCTCTCACTCACCACTATCAGGGTGGAGGATCGCAGCGCCGAATTCTGTGGCTTTGGCCAGCCTGGTTCTGTTGTGGTCGACACAGAAGACCCTCTTGTAGCCAGCCTCCCTCAGGAGCGAGACACAGTACAATCCCAGCATCCCAGCACCCTGAGGGAGGGACAGGGAAAGCTGATTGGTTTACCTGAGGGGAATGGAGGGAGTAGTGATGAACATGACGATTGGAAGATGAATTGGATGATTAGTTTATCTAAGTCCCTGAGCCCATTATGGGCCTCTGTAACCCCCTTTCCACTACCGCCCACGGGATGGGTATGGGATGCATAATAAATGATCTAAACTAACTCTTAGAGGATAAACTGTCGTTAATATGTGGATCGCTGGTAAGCGGGAAGAAGAGTCAACTGATCTCTTCCTAATCTAAGGATTGTCGATAATCTAAGGATATTGTCAATGGTCTGCAAACTGTTGCACATTTTGGATAAAGGTAAATGGGGCGTTTTCCTATTAGGAAATGGGGTCGGGAGCATTTGGATTCAGGATAGTAATCCAAATTAAACTCTCAGTGAAGGTATATTTTTATAATCAATATCTAAATAGCACCCTTAGGCTAGATTAAAGTTAGAGCTGGGTTTGGTTGGGTTAAGTTGGTTTTGGGTTAGTTTATGTTATCAGCTTAGGTTAGGTTATGGGCAGGTTAGGATAGGTTTAGGTCAGTGTAGGGTTCGTTAATTTAGACACCTATCCAGTTCCTATTAAGTGCTACGGTTACCGTGATTAGTATATTTCAATCACTAAGATATGGCCCAGCCACTTGGGGTGGACGGTAGAGCGACGGTCTCGGGTCATTGAGGTCGGCGTTCAATCCCCGACCGTCCAAGTGGTTGGGCACCATTCCTTTTCCCCGTCCCATTCCAAATCCTTATCCTGACCCCTTCCCAGTGCTATATAGTCGTAATACCTTGGCGCTTTTCCCCTGATAATTCCCTCCCTCACCAAGATATGCAGAACATTTTGGAAGGGAACGGGTGTGTTGATGGTGTTATCTAGTGCATAACGCCCTATACACCATACTAACTATACATTGAACTAACAATACTATCTTGAGGTCATCTTGAGATGATTTCTGGGCCTTAGCGTCCCCGCGGCCGGATCCTCGACCAGGCCTCCTTATTGTTACACACACCCCAGGAAACTCCCAGGTAACTGTTTACTGCTTACTACATGATAACTATACCCTATGCTGACTATACTGTGTGTTAACTCTGCCTTGTGTTAACTATAAGAGAAGTCTTGTCATGCAGCACCTACCTGGACCAAAGCCACCGACGCCCCCGGTTGACCCGCTTTGGGCGTGGGCGGCAGCTTAGAGAAGGCGTTGACCATTGTAGCGAGGGCGCAGTTGATAGGGGCGGCGAGCGTGGGCGTGAGGGCCGGCGGGAGGGGCACCAGGGGCGTGTTGGGAAGGCACAGGAGGTGTGTGGAGTAGGTGCCGTAGAGTGTGGCTGAGGATACGACGGTGTGGCCCAGCTGAGGGAGAAGGACTGTGTGTGAGTGTAGCCAACCTTGAGGTGTTTCCGGGGCTTAGCGTCCCCGCGGCCCGGTCGTCGACCAGGCTTCCTGCTGCCTCATTACCTTGTTGATTCTACACCGCCCTCCTGCCTATCTCAAGCTACTCTAGGAGAGCTGATAGAAGTAATAACAATAGCAGTGGTCATTGCAGTAATGGAAGCTGTAATACAGGACAAGAATACTACTACTAATAATAACATTAATAAATAATATTGTCCAAAAAACTCGCATTAACGTGATGTATCCATGAGAACATCAGTCATATTTTTATCAAGGCACTTGTTTAGAGTAATGACTCCTGTCCTATTTCCCTATCATATCTAGTTTTATAATTATGAATTGTGAGTACACGTGTGACTCACCTTGATGAGTGAGGTGCACTTGTTGTGCAGGTGTAAGGAGCAGGGAAGACATGTGTGGCAGGCGGCACAGATGCCCCAGGTCACGCGGTCACCTGGCTTGACCCCCACTCGCTGTGACCTCACCACCACACCACACCCCTCGTGGCCCAGCACGCTGCCAGGTCAAAAGGTCAACAGGAGGTCACAGGGAGAAGAATATTACATATACATTATAATATGGAGGACGATAGATATGTTATTTTTAGAGATCATGAAAGAAATAATTTACATTTTAATATTGCGACACACACATACCCCCCCCCCTCCCACACACACACACACACACACACACACACACACACACACACACACATTTACTCTACTAAATGAACGTTAGGGGTTCAGTTCATGAGCCATTATGTGCTCCTTTCCTCCACCGCCCAGGTGATGGGTATGGGGTGCACCCCCGCCCTCGGGGTAAGTATTAGGCGCATAATAAATGACCAAAATATAACACAGATTAATGACGTCACAATGTAAACACGCGCCTCGTGACGTCACAATGTAAACACGCGCCTCAGATCACCATTGCCACTCTTAACTTGAGAGTCAAGCACACAGATATAACCTGTATCATATTACCTCGTCTCTTATATTGAGGATATACTACTAATATAAACATTAAAATTATGTTGTATATGTTTTAAAACCGTAAATGATCTCTGGATTGTATGCTGCATGTGTGTATGATTTTGTATAGTAGAATGCGTGCTTATGAAGTTTTATCATTTTTGCCCATTAAGAATACTTCTTGCTAAACAGGAAGAAATATTTTCTGTTTAGAAGATTATTTTCAAAATCAGGAGTTGGATAGGGTCATGTACTCGCCCCTTGTGGGACTCCCGCTGGTAACATCTGCTACTCTGAGGAGTCTTCCTTCACCGTGACTGTGTATCTTGGGTTTCTTGGGTACTCTCTAGTCTACTGTTGCAGCTTCACTATTACTCCATATTTCTCGAAGTATTGAAGGTTTTCTGATAGCTCAATAATATGCATTATGACCACCATTTTCTGTTATGTGTGATTCCTTTCACCTTATCGTATTCTGTCTAGTGTGTCAGGCACGATTCCAACACTCAATGTTGCATTGAAAAGGTCCTTCTTGTCATATGTACACATATAAAGGATATTGTTAACCAGACCACACACTAGAAGGTGAAGGGACGACGACGTTTCGGTCCGTCCTGGACCATTCTCAAGTCGATTGTGAGAATGATTGTGAGATTCTCACAATCGACTTGAGAATGGTCCAGGACGGACCGAAACGTCGTCGTCCCTTCACTTTCTAGTGTGTGGTCTGGTCAACATACTTCAGCCACGTTATTGTGACTCATCGCCTGCACATAAGGAATATTTTCCTCAATATTAATATATCCTTTTCAATATTATCTTTTTCTCCCTTTTTGTTTATGTGGCACTATATTTCTGACTCTGGTAATTTTCCTGATTCCAGTGAAGTGTATTTTGTAAAGGGGCATCACACAGCTTCAAGTCCCATTGTTGGTATTAGTGATAAGATCTTGGTTGATCTCTGAACATTTATCAAGTTAAATACCAGCAGTAAGTGCTATCTTCACTTCTAACATGAAGGCTTTACTGTGCCACTTAATTCAATACTTTCAGTCCGAGTAGCTCTTTATTGAATTATTTTGTAATCTCTTCCTGAGTTTCTTGCTTCCATCTTTGTTACTCTCTGTGAATGCGCTCATTCGTATTTTCTACAGTTCCTTGTTTAGTTCTTTTGTTTTAGTTCCTTCGTTTAGAACCTTTTACCATGTCTCCGTTGTTCATCTGCGACACAACCCTCTGACAATGTTCTTTTGTTATATTGGTATTTATCATGAAATATATATTTATCATCATTTATTTTATCATTTTTTATTGTATTTATCATCAGTATTTATCATCAGTATATGATATTGGTATTTATCATGAAAAATGCGTCTTTTTTGCTCCATATCAATGTCTTTAATGACGTTTTTCTCTAGCCTTTCTTCGTGTCCCATACGACGTAATTAAGGAACGAGCCTCGTTTCAGTCCTTTATATTTTTCCAAGTATCTTTATGTGCTTCTGAAGGTAGCACTCGGAAGGGATCAGGATAAGGGTTTGTGATGGGACAGGGGGAAGGAATGGTGCCAAACTAGCACTTGGACGGTCGGGGATTGAGCCCCGACCTGCGTGAAGTGAGACCGTTGCTCTACTGTCCAGCCCCACGTGGTTGTGGGCGCTACGTGACAGAGCTGCAAAACTGGTCTCACGTAGGTAGTGTACAGGATTATTAATTCCTCTTTGTTGAGGTTCCTGTATAGCGTTCTGTCGCTCGCAAGTTTAGAGTATATTGCTAATATTATCTTACGTAAATGGGCCTCTGATGTAAGAATTTTGTGTTCTGTCTACTTCTAGGATCGTTTTTGCAAACAGTTTCAGGAAGGCAGTTTCCCTTTACTGTCTACCGTCTTGCTAGCCTTCTATCATGGTATCCCATGTTCATCACATTACACCTGCTATCGTTGAAATCCAGTAGCCATTTCTTAGACCAACTCTGCAGCTTGTCTATGACCTCTTATCTTGAGGTTATCTGGAGGTTATCTTGAGATGATTTCGGGGCTTTTTAGTGTCCCCGCGGCCCGGTCCTCGACCAGGCCTCCACTCCCCAGGAAGCAGCCCGTGACAGCTGACCAACACCCAGGTACCTATTTTACTGCTTGGTAACAGGGGCATAGGGTGAAAGAAACTCTGCCCATTGTTTCTCGCCGGCGCCTGGGATCGAGCCCAGGACCACAGGATCACAAGTCCAGCGTGCTGTCTGCTCGGCCGACCGGCTCCCTTGAAATATTTTATTATCTTTAACTCGTGTTCAGAACAGTGGAATAAGCCGTAGTAGCAGTCAATTTAGACCTATTGTCTTATGTATGACCCTCTGTCCTGCGTGACAGTGAATACTAGCATTATCCTCAATTTAATAAGACTATCAAAATCCTCAGATTAGGCAAAATTGTAATTAATTTTGTCAATAAAGATGTTAATAATAAATAATAAGTAGGAGTCAACTTACCACGGGTGTGCGGTGGTCCTCGTACCGTTGAGGGTGTGAAGGTCCGACCCACAAATGGTCGCCAGCTCCACCAACACCAGGACCTGGACACATATACAACATTACACGAGTGTTATGACAAGATATGACTCGGAGGAGAAGGGGCTGGGTGTTCATCGATGCCCAGAAAGATTTACATATTGTCTCATACAGCGGAATCCTTTTCAACTAGAGAAACAAGTTGAAGTATCTGAAAGAAAGATGAACTAAGGAGTGCCTATCGGAAAGGAAGCAGAGTGTCATAGTGAGAGGGAAGGGAAGGGAACTATCGGGGAAGAGCGTCAAGCTATTACGACTATATAGCACTTGGAACGGGTCAGGATAAGGATTTGGGATGGGACGGGGGAAAGGAATGGTGCCCAACCATTTGGACGGTCGGAGATTGAACAGCGACCTGCATGAAACGAGACCGTCGCTCTACAGTCCAGCCCAAGTGGTTGGGCAGAGGGAAAATATTAGAATGCGAGGCAATTAGTTTAATACCACAAATGCTGATACACACACACACACACGTACGCACACGCACACACACCACACACACACACACACACACACACACACCACACACACATACACATCCACAGGAAGCAGCTGTCTACCTCCCAGGTACCCTATTTTTCTGCTAGGGGAACAGGGGCATTAGAGTGAAAGAAACTTTGCCCATTTGTTTCTGCCACCACTGGGAATGGAACTCAGCCAAGTCCACTTAGCCGTGAGGCCCCAATAAATTACAGAAAGTGTGTGTGTATGCATGAGCTGCAGCTCTTGGGCCCCATCTTATCCTTGGACCTACTCGTCCTGCTTCTCTCTGTGACAACTGATAAAGTTCCTCCTGACTTCACTCTGACTAATCTGTGTTCAATAAATTAACATTTCACCAGGAATATCTATATATATTCAAACACGTATTTTCGGCTTTATATATACCAGTTTTCACTAAATGCGCGCACACACATGTGGATATATATACATTCAAGTGCGTATATACGCACATGCACGCATGTACACACACACGCGCGTGAACGTACACACATTCACAAGGACAGTGAGGTGACCTCTGACCTACCTGACCCGGTGCCAGGTGACTGGGTAGTCGGGCAGACTCCGTCACGAAGCTTGGTGACCTGTCCACTCCCAGGAAGACAATGGAGCGGGCGTACGACTCCGCAGGTGGCGCGGAGTCGTCCGTGGGCGTCGGAGCGTCCATGGGCGTGGGCGGTAAGGGACTCATGGCTTCTATTGGGGGTGGAGTCCTGTGTTGTCTGGAAAACAGTGAATGAAGACGAGGAGTCACAATAACGTGGCTGAAGTATGTTGACCAGACCACACACTAGAAGGTGAAGAGACGACGACGTTTCGGTCCGTCCTGGACCATTCTCAAGTCGACTGAGAATGGTCCAGGACGGACCGAAACGTCATCGTCATCTAGTTACAGAGAAAGTGCTATTTCAAGAGCTATATATTTACAGTAAGCGTAGTTATTACAAAGCGAAATGGACATTGAGAACATAGAACATGAAATGCCAATAGGGAAGTGACCACATATATATATTAATCTTTGATTTTGTAGTTGTTATGAAAGTTGTAACACCAGGAAGAGGCGAGCGAGTGGGAAACTAACTTTCCATGAAGGCGAGTAGCAGAAGATAATAGAAAGATAAATAGAATATATAATAGAACTGAGAGACAATACACAACACATGATGGCACCAGAACATGAGAACTTCTGCTGCATCAACACATGATGGCACCAGAACATGAGAACTTCTGCTGCATCAACACATGATGCACCAGAACATGAGAACTTCTGCTGCATCAACACATGATGCACCAGAACATGAGAACTTCTGCTGCATCAACACATGATGCAGCAGAACATGAGAACTTCTGCTGCATCAACACATGATGCACCAGAACATGAGAACTTCTGCTGCATCAACACATGATGCACCAGAACATGAGAACTTCTGCTGCATCAACACATGATGCAGCAGAACATGAGAACTTCTGCTGCATCAACGCATGATGCAGCAGAACATGAGAACTTCTGCTGCATCAACACATGATGCAGCAGAACATGAGAACTGCTGCATCAACACATGATGCAGCAGAACATGAGAACTTCTGCTGCATCAACACATGATGCAGCAGGCCACAGAACTTCTGCTGCATCAACACATGATGCAGCAGAACAGCAGAACTTCTGCTGCATCAACACATGATGGCACCAGAACAGCAGCGTGAGAACGATATAGGAACCAAGACCAAGGATTGGTGTAAATTACTACATAGCTACATGAGGAGGCGTCGGTAAATGATCACGCTACACAAAAGAGGAAGAGGCTACACAAAGAATAATAATGAAGTGTGCGAAGAACTCAACGAAAGTCTCAGGGGTTTAAGATCGAACCAGATATGCCTCCATATCTACGACTTCTAAGAGAACAAGCACTACCAGAAGAATGATCGAAATTAAAGTGACATCAGAGGAAGTAAAGAAACAATTAGTAGAGCTGAAGACGAGGACAACCATATTTCTTGACAAGAACTCACCAAGGATCCTACAAGAGGCAGCTGCAGCACACTGTGGAATGCTTGCTATGGTCTTCAACTCCTCTCTGGGGGAATGGGGGAACTGCCTGACGTTTGGAAAGTGGCAAACGTGGTGCCTATATACAAGAAATGAGGAAGACAGGAGCCACTGAACTACAGACCGGTATCACTAACAAATATTCTCTGTAAGATATTAGAGACTATATTGGTCATCTCTCTCTCTCTCTCACACACACACACACACACACACACACACACACACACACACACACACACACACACAGATATGATAGAGCCCAGTAGGCTCAGGAACCTGTACATAAGTTGATTGACTGTTGAGAGGCGGGACCAAAGAGCCAGAGCTCAACCCCCGCAAGCGCAAATAGGTGAGTATATACGCGCGCGCACACACACACACACACACACACACACACACACACACACACACACACACACACACACACACACACACACACATCCACCATTAAACCCCTATTTTCTCCTCGTCCTCTTGGGAAAACAGTCATATATGAGGCAGTTGGCGGTATTGGTGGTCCACAACTCTCCCAAATGAACGTCGCCGACCACAAAATAGCTCTGCCTTACCACACAAGCGTCTGGCTCACGGTGCGCTGCGAAATATTGGTTCTATTTTTAAACTTTTTTTACTCTCGTAAATAATGTGTACCAATCATGCTTCCGGGGATTGAACTCGGCCCTGTAAAACACTATGCCGTCATCTAACTCCGTATGATCGAAGTGGAATGCTCTTACTGCAATATGGTGTTCAGTTATTTTTCTATTCATGTAGAAGGTGATCATTCCCATATTTTATCACATATGTATTTCATATGTATCTTATGACTCTATTGTGTCTTCATATTCACCTGGGCTGTTGGAGACTCGAACTGTGGACCCCAATGCGTGTGAGGCCGAAACTCTATCGACTGGGCTATGAGTAGACTTAATAAGGAAAGGTTCTTTATTGTGTCTTCTGTTGTGACTTATTTTTTACTTCTCTATTCAAGCGTCGTAAGTTCACTCTTGCGACTTTCCTCAGCTCTCCTTCCATGTCATTCTGTAACGAGCATCTTTGGAATTATTCATTAGATTTCAAGTATCTCCATATGCTTTCCGAGAAAGGGACTGGTTGCATACTCTAGGACTTGTCTCACGTAGGTAGAGTACAGTGCTCTGAATGCCTGCTGATAAAGGCTCCTGAGGGATGTTTTGGTGTTCACCAATTTAGAATATGTACCTCGTGCATGTACATATTCTATGTACCTACAATATATACAGGACCTACACGTACACAAAGCTTTGCTATTCGTGTGGGTCTTCTTCCTTCTCGGTGCTTGTGGTCTGACCGGTCTATGGAGCCGGTCAGACCGAGCGGACAGCAAACTGGACTTGTGATCCTGTCGTCCTGGGTTCGATACCAGGTACCGGCGAGAAACAATGGGCAGAGTTTCTTTCACTCTATGCCCCCTGTTACCTAGCAGTAAAATAGGTACCTGGGTGTTAGTCAGCTGTCACGGGCTGCTTCCTGGAGGTGGAGGCCTGGTCGAGGACCGGGCCGCGGGGACACTAAAAAGCCCCGAAATCATCTCAAGATAACCTCAAGATATCCTCCTGAGTTTAGTTATAGGATGAGGATGAGGACACCACGATCGTTATATACGATCGTAGTGTCGTCTTGTCTTTAATTTTTGTCATATGACACTTTGAGACTACTGACGACTTTGCCATTGATGACATTCTCACTTAGAGTTGCTGTCGGCTGTAACAATTTCTTTTCAAACGAGAACTTTCGGACATCTTTTCGGCTTAGGCTTAGGCTTTCGGCTTGTTATATATGATAACGTTACATTTTAAACTTGAGTCTGTGGCTCCTTTTCCTAGACGTTACAGGTTTTTAAAAAAATCCTATTTGGATTTTAAAAATTAAGGATTTAAAAAAATCCTTACAAATCAATGTCTACGTGGGACTGAGGTTGAGAGAGAGACAGACAGAGAGAGAGAGAGAGAGATAAGCTAAGGACCAACCTAAACTACTGTAACAAACTAGGCTGTTGTAAGAATTATTCCAGAAGGTTCCAGAAGTTCGAGTAGGGACCTGACCTCTCAACCTTTATTCATTTTGCATTAAAATTGTATTGTATAATAGTACTGGGTACAATATCAAGAGTATTCTAATTATTGAGTTTAAGTCACCATCAGTGACGTCACGAATCAGATCTAACTTTTAAGGCGGAGTGACCGGCGGTCATAGGTCAGCAGGGTTGACATGTCTAGTATTTCTCAAAGTTCAATTAACCATTTTGGGGATCGGGAACAGCTCTGCCGTTAGATGTTTGTAATTTAATTCAGTAAAATAATTCAACCAGTCTGGATCAATTAAGTACAACAGAGTTTAATTGTTATAACTTAAACCTTGCTAGTAACTGGGTAGAACTTTGACTAGGCGGAAGGATACAATACTCTTGTCTGGGGTAGACCAGACAAGGAAGAGATCAGTGTGGTCACGGAAGCAGCTGGGAGAGGTCAAACATCTTACCTCTCCCCGAGACCAGCCCAACATCTTAGCTGGAAAATATAGAGGTATAGTTGCTATGGTTATGTATAGAAATAGTCTCATTTGCCACTCAGGTCAAGTAGGGAGTGTTAAAATGATAGGGAGTGAACATTTTTAGATTTTGTTTTAGTTTTCTTTTAATAAATTAAATTTGTTAATAATTTGCATTTTTTATTGTTTCCATTTGGTTCTGTGTATACTTGTCCTGGTCACGTGGTCCGCACGAGGCAGAGTTGTATTGGGCGCCGATTCTAACATCGAATCGGAATTATCAGTACCGTGTAATTTATTCCACACTCAAGGTCATCGTATATAGTGGGGATCAAGCCCCTAGGTTGATTAATTAGCGTGATCGATCCAGACCTCGATCATTGCTCTTCTTTTTACTGGTCTGGTGGTGGCAGCGTAGAGGCGATTCTAGGGTTTTGTTCAGAGCCTAGGTCACGTCATACTGGGTGTAGAATCCTAAGTCGGTCAATCGCCTTAGGACCACGTGGTGTGGAGATGGCTTTGGTAAAAGTTTTGGAGTCCCTTGGTAGAGAATAATAAATAAGAATACGGGTAGAGGGCAAAGAAAGAAGGAAGTAGAGAGAGGAACCCTAACCCGTGTTACAATGGTGGCAGCGGTGGGATTAACATATCCACATCAGGATGATGATGTCTGTGAACGATCAGGCATCACATAGGAGAAGGACCCTGGACGGAGAATGATGAAGAAGTATTAACAAAAGCTTCCAGGAAGTCATTTAAGCTGAAACTTGGTCTGCCAGCAGAGATAAGAGCCCCAATACAGCGGACACTCACACAGGAAACACTCGCCGGTATGGTAGCGACGCCAGAAATAAACAACTACAGGAAATGGATGTAACAAATAAGAAGATTGAAAAGATATCGCCTTGGGTATTAAAGGAAGCAGCAGAAACACTGTGTTGTCCCCTTTCTATAGTATTTAACTCCTTTTTGGTGCCAGTATTACCAATACCACTTCTATTATATATATATATATATATATATATATATATATATATATATATATATATATATATATATATATATATATGTCGTACCTAGTAGCCAGAACGCACTTCTCAGCCTACTATGCAAGGCCCAATTTGCCTAATAAGCCAAGTTTTCATGAATTATTTGTTTTTCGACTACCTAACCTACCTAACCTAACCTAACCTATCTTTTTCGGCTACCTAACCAAACCTAACCTATGAAGATAGGTTAGGTTAGGTTAGGTAGGGTTGGTTAGGTTCGGTCATATATCTACGTTAATTTTAACTCCAATAAAAAAAAATTGACCTCATACATAATGAAATGGGTAGCTTTATCATTTCATAAGAAAAAAAATAGAAAAAATATATTAATTCAGGAAAACTTGGCTTATTAGGCAAATCGGGCCTTGAATAGTAGGCCAAAAAGTGAGTTCTGGCTACTAGGTACGACATATATATATATATATATATATATATATATATATATATATATATATATATATATATATATATATATATATATATATATATGGGGAGACAAGACAATAATTGTAGAAACTCCATAAAGTTAATCCTCCCAAAAGTGCTCATCGAGGGGATTAAATTATCGACCATTCTGAAGAGCTAAAGAAAGATTGGACTTGATGCTCAGTTTAATGTTTTATCTTGTATTCTTTTATTCAGTTTTTTCAATTCTCTCGAATATACTCCTTTTTTCTTTTAATTTTCCTTCGTACTTCAACAACAGCGACTATTACCCCTACTAAGGAGACTCTGGAGACTGTATCCAAACATTAAGAAGTCATCTTTAAAAGTACTTAACTGTTTTGGAAAATGTTCCCAGCATTATCCTCACTTTAATAAGACTATCAAAATCCTCAGGTTAGACAAAATTGTAATTAATTTTGTCAATAAAAATGTTAATAATAATAGGAAAATGTTCCGCGTAGAGCGTTAGGAAACTTCACATCACTTAGTTCTCTCTTACCAGGAATAGTTGAAGTCCTCAGGAATAACAACGAAACAAACCAGACATGACAAGGCTGATCTCATTCAGGCTTTTCAAATAGAACAAAACAGACTTAAAATACTGAACAGATTTGAAGATATTAATCCAGACCACTTCTTTAAAAGGTCCAAAGCAAGTCACACAAGAGCAAACAGCTTCAAACTCAACACGCTACAATGCAGGGCAGAAAAAATGTTCTTTTTAAGCAGTAGGGTAATAAATCCATGGAACCGCCTACCTGCCAAAGCCGTAAACGCCAAGACTTCATTTTAAAATCTAGCTGAAAAAACCTCTTCATGAATAACAGGGGGGGGGGGGGGGAAGGAGGGACCTTTACCAACCCGCTGGCATCCTGACCCCGTCGAGGCCACTAGAGACCGTGGTCATCAGGTAAATACAGATAAAGTTAAATATTCATTTGATACATTTAAACCTGTGTTGTTCATCACCCCCTCCCTCCCCACTCCCTCCCCACTCCTATGTTCATTTCCCTATTTCCCCATCCCAACCCGCCCCCTCCAACCTTCCCTCCCTTCCTCCAACCCCCCCATGAACCTCACAACCTCCCCCCCCCAAAAAAAAAAAAAAAAAAAATCAGGTGATGAGGTACACAAGGCATGAGTTCTGCCTGAGGTCGGTGGCTTCTGGGAAACTGGATACCAGGGTTCGATGCCATTTTGTGTAAATAAAGTAGTTTCTGATGGTTTCTTTGTATATATTTTTTCTTGAAGACAGTGAAATAGATTATTAATCCTTTCAATTACACACATGTACACGCGCATGTATATACATGTACGTACACATATGTACACGCACACGTGCCTACACACACACACACACGTACATAAACACATACACAGTGCAATACTGTGGGGCGTCTCTGGGTGCATTACTGTCTAGAATGAGGAGTGGGGGGGGGGGTGAGAGGGGAGTGAGAGGGTGAGAAGGAGTGAGAGGGGGTGATAGGGACTAAGAAGTATGAGGTGTGGAGAGGAAGACTGGGGTTGAGAAGGAGTGAGAGGATGAGAGGGGTTAAGAGTAGGATACGGATTGAGAGAGAGAGAGAGAGAGAGAGAGAGAGAGAGAGAGAGAGAGAGAGAGAGAGAGGGGGGGGGGGGGAGAGAGGGAAGTTTTGAGTGGGCTGAGAGACATAGAATAATTGTGAGGCAAAGTGGGTTGGGAGATAGACTGGAGTTATAAAGGTAGATTAGATGTTGGGGAGTAAAATGGAGTGGAAAACTGAGAGGCTTTGTGGGAAACATGAAAGGGTGGTAGAGAGGATAGTTTAGGGGTTACGACATAGATAGGGTGGATAGGTTGTGACGTAGAGGGTAGGGGGGAATGCTCGGAGGAGGGAGAAGAGTTGTGACAACATATGGGGTATCTGTCGGTCCTCTATCCTTATATGGCAACTATCGGGAGTGGTCAATGTTTACTGGCATGTGGTCACCGTTTTCTTTATGTCTTGACGCGAGTGTTTTCTAAAAAAAAACTCGCTGTTTTAGGGCTTTTTGAGGTCAGGTTTGTTTTTTAGTGTGACAATTACTGTGAATACTACACAGTAATTACTACACTTACTACTTACTACACTTAGGTAATTACACTTAGGTAATTACATACACGCTGTGTACATACGAAGACATGAAGCCGGATGCTGGGTGCAGGAGACCGGATTCAGGGTACACGATGAGAAACGAAACCTTTCTAAAATCTGACAGAGAAAAAGACCTGGAGCTGCTATCACCCTCGAGCCTGTCTCCCGAGGCCCGCGTCAAGCGGATATCATCACAGGCATCGGATATCATCAGAATTTGGCCAACACGAGAACTGCCTTTCGAAACTTGAATAAGGAATTATTCAGGAACTTGCATAACCCCCAATGGCAGATAAATTCTGGAAAATAGGGAGCCAGAGTGCGTTTAACCTTTAGTTAAACGCAAAACGAAGCTGGAGAAAGTCCAGAGGAAGTCCGAAGACTAATGAAATTTAACCTAATCTCACTATAAGAAATTTGAAACATGATCACGACATTCAAAATTTATCAAAATAAAAAAACGAAGAGGACAGAAAAGAACAGGCTATAGGCGATGGGTGGTCCATGATAAACAAGTAGAAGCAAACTACCTGTAAGAGTGGTGAGGTAAGTCAGTGAGGTAAATCTAGTGAGGTAAATCTAGTGAGGTAAAAGAGGCTAACTCCATTAACGACTTCACATGAATATATAATACGTCACAATAGATTTGGGACAGTTGTACCTTGAAACCAACAGCTAAAAGGCGGGGCCCAAGAGCTGCAGGTTATTAGGTTAGGAGAAACAGTCAAGAACATAAACACTTGGAGCGGGAGGGGGGGGGGGGGATGCGTACACACTCAGGGCTGAGAGTCAAGCAATGCACTCACTGAGTTTATCTTCACAGCTCGCGAGTCTAAGTGTGTACGCTGCAGGTTCAAGGTGGCGTGCGTGCGTGTGTGTGTGTGTGTGTGTGTGTGTGTGTGTGTGTGTGTGTGTGTGTGTGTGTGTGTGTGTGTAAATCACGAAAATTAACACGTGATGAAAAAGTGACAGTGTCAGACCACGGAGGAAGTATTGAAACAGGAATTTCCTTCTTCCTCCGTGGTCTGACACCGTCATATTATATATATATATATATATATATATATATATATATATATATATATATATATATATATATATATATATATATATATATATATATATATATATACTTCAAGCTTGTATTGAAGTCTCCCCAAGGTCGAACTACAGACTTTCCTGTAGAAGCAACTCCATAACAGTTGCCTCAATTCCGGGCATCTCTCTTTACTGCTAGGTGAACAGAGGCATTAGGTAAAAAAAAAGTACCCCAACCGTTTCCCGTCTCAAGCCTATGCCCTATTATACTGTGCCCATCTAAGAAACATTAGAGATATGTGAAGGGTAATAAACTCCACATTATTTAATTCAGGAGAACATTTTTGTCAAATATATTATTCTTCATGAAAGGTTCGTCCACTTTGCGCCTGTAAGGTAACGTACCTTAAGGGTTACAGGCTGTTAACTGCCTTGTTTGACAGTCTGTTCACCTACAGTTGAACACAAAACCAACGGCTCTATTCTTTACCTAAACTGCACTACAAAATTATTGGTAATAATCAGTCAATAAGTCAGTAAGAAAAAAAGAGTAAATTCTACGATGAAAAGATTTCTATTAGTCAAAAGGGAAGATCAAAGATACGCTTAAATTTTTTTTGCGTGGCCTCCATTCACACGGAACTGTTGACAATTATTTAACCTGTGCTCGACTTACTAAGCGAGTTCAGCTGTGTCCGGGTACAAGTGACGGGATGAACAACCCAGCGGGTTTTCTTCCTATTGTACATGCTTCCTATTGGGTGTTGTACATGCTGCTATGACAATATATTTACTCACAGGATGAGTGACGGTGCCCAGTATTGTCACCATGGAGTTATGTCCACTCATGTGATGAGTAGCACTTCACAGTATTGTCACTATGGCGGTATGTCCACTCACAGGCTTAGTGACGCTGCCCAATAACCTCGATCTTTGGAGGCCATTAACAAAAAATTCTATTGAGAGTCATTGTGAAGATTTTTCTTCACTCTGTCCATTCCCCTCAGCAATTGTGTATTTATATCATATCTTCCTTTATTCCCTTTTATAGCTCCGTTTGGTCCATCTCTCTCAACCTCTGCTTGTCTCATCCCACATAATTCTGCAACGAACATCATTGCAAACCTTCGTAACATTTCAAGTTTGTTTATGTCCTTTTTTAGGTATGTCTTGGACGACGATGTTCTCAAGGACTGGTCCCAAGTAAGCACCAGGCATCAAACTAGTCAAACAGTAATCTAAGTATCTCCTTAATGTTGTACTAACTGATGACAAGATGTAACGAACGGGATGCAAACAGGTTTTTAGTCTCAAAACAAAAACGGAACTTGAAACGACACAAACTGGAGAAAAAGTTTAGATTCAGGAAAGACCTGGGTAAAGACTGGTTTGAAAACAGGTTTGTTGAATTATGCAACAAATTACCGGGTAACATGATAGATGAGGGATCACTGGATTGTTGCAGGCGTAGGTTAGCCATATATATGAATGTGCTTGGGTGGATATAAACAGGAATTGCCTCGTAAGGGTCAATAGTTTCTTTCATTCTCATGTGTTTACATTACCTAAGGGTGTGATAATGCTCTGGTTATCCTAGTCATATGTGTCTCTGGGGAAAGATTTGATGCTATCCACACCCCAACGTCTTTAATATAAGTTGTTTCATGGAGGCAGATCTCTCTTTACTATCCACCGTCCTCTCCATCCCCCTATCCTCTGTTCTCATCAACATCATCAAGCTGCAGAAATCCAATATTGTATTGGATTTCAGTACAACATCGATCACTGTTGTATTGAAATCTACTTCTGAAACTGGTTCACCTCTACAACCAGTATACGTCTTAATAAAGTATCTTACCCCTGTGGCTACGATATTGACGTAATTGGAAAGAATATAGGTCCTAAGATGAGTCTCTAGGGAACTCCACTAGGGAATTCTAGGGAACTTATTACCCTGCATAAGTTCGAATGCTTCTCGTTCAGTGTGTTCGTATCAAGTCAGTTAGGTACTCTCTAACCAATGTCTGTTCCGGCGGAGACAAATTGGTAAAATGTTTCTTTTACATTGATGCCCCTGTTACCTACAGTAAATAGGTACCTGGGAGTTAGACAGCTGCTACGGGCTGCTTCCTGGGGGTGTGTAACAAAAAGGAGGCCTGGTCGACGACCGGGCCGCGGGTACGCTAAGCCCCGAAATCATCTCAAGATAACCTCAAGATGGCCCCCTAGCATCAATATGATGTGACTCCAACACTTACCACTGGGACCATCTGCACTACATTCTTAACCTTATATATTCGCTATTTATAGTAAGACGGATCCAATAACCAGTCTACCAGTCTATCAATCACTTTACCAATCTAACAGTTCACGGTCTTCTAATCTACCAATCTTCCAGTTTAACAGTCTATCAGTCTGATCTTGATGCAGTTTGTAAACACACATTTTTGTTCCACTTACCGTGCACAAGAAGCGAGAGATATGGAAGTAGACAATAGTTACTGACCTCTGAGTTCTGTCGCTCGGTAGAATGTTCCCCACCGATGAGTCTTAAGGATGGAAGAGCCTTATGTATAGCCATGTATAGTTCATACACACTGGATGTGTATGCTCGGGTGGGTAGACTACTCCAGGATACACGTTAGATAAACTCCCCGTTTGACGTGGGACCGGATCGGTGGCGCTGGAGAGGAGGACTGAGAGAGAATGGAAGGTGGCGACAGGCTTTTTGCCTTCTTTCCTTCGCCTCACGTAAATATTACCCCTTCTCCCTCCCTCAGGAGCCACTGGAGGAGCGGGGCGAGGCAGGAGGCGTGGCGTGTGAGGGTGGAGTGAGGGAACGTGACCAGCAATGAGGTACTCCCTTCCTCTGCCTCGCCGCTGCCTCGCTACCTACACACGCACACTCTCGCTCTCTCCCCGCCACTGTGAGAGGTTAACGGGTGCCTCGCTCTCCCACTCTCACACACACACCAGACTAGATTCTCCTCGGTCCTTGTTCTCCCCTCATATCTTGCCCCTCATATCTAGTCCCCCTCCTCCTTATCTGGCCCCCTCACATATAACACCTAACATCTAACCCTTCACATCTGACTCCTAACATCTGGCTCACGAAGCTTGCTCGTTCGTTATCCAATGGCATGATAGGACCCACACACCTGTCACACAAGATAGCCAGCACCCTCTCACCACCACCACACCTGACAGCAAGCATCTTCTCATCTTCTCCACACCTGACAGCCAACACTACCCCCCCCCCCCATGGCACCATACTGACCAAGAGGATGTACTAAGTGACCCCGTGACACTACCTATCACAGGTGGCACTGGTGTTTACCACATTATAAAGTCATATGTGTCTCTGTAGAAGCTATGTAAAGTAGCCATGTGTACCTGACGGATGCTACCTGTACAGGGCCCTTGAAACTGGAGTCACAGAAAGGTACTTCAGACGACTCCCATTTCAGTTCATAATCTAGTTGAAAAAGTCATCGGAAACAATGGGAAAGAGTTACTCGGCCAGGGGACGAATTACTCGGCCAGGGGACGAATTACTCGGCCAGGGGACGAATTACTCGGTCAGGGGACGAGTTACTCGGCCAGGGGACGAGTCCCACGGCAGGAGTAACGCAGACAGTGCAGGGTCTGCTCTAGACAGGTGTACCACAGGAAGTGTACCTCACACCAGCTACACTCTGGTCGACAGCTTCAGACATTGATTGTCAAATGGCAACTTACAATTGATAACAAAAACGGTGGTATATTACACTTTCTCGCTGACGGGTGATGCCTCGGATGAGCCTCCTGCTAGCGACACACACACACACACACACACACACACACACACACACACACACACACACACACACACACACACACACACACACACACACACACACACACACACAGACTAACCTCACAGTGGACAGAGATCCTGTGTGTGGTGGCTAGTGCTCTCATCACCTTTATCACTCTCCCTCCTTACGTCACTGATAAGCTATCACTCACACGTCAGACCACCAACACTTCCTACCAGAACACTTTAACAAGTGCACCATAGTAACGTCCCATCCAACCCTGTACAATTTTGCCATTTAACGTCAAGACTTGAAGTCGTGTTTACTTAGCTGGTCGAAGTGTGTAAATATTCGGACACAAACCCTAAACGAGCTTCATAATGACCTAACGAGGAAGAAAGAACCAGTTGTGTTAACTAAGACGGCACAATTAAGAGGCAAATGAGGGGGGGTAACGCTAGCCAGGAGCACTGTCCTTCTTCCTCTCCTTCTCCCTCTCCCTCTCCCTCTCTTCTTCCCTCCCACCCCGCTCTCCTTTGCTCTGTTTCTCTCTCTCTTGATTCTCACCTCCTTCCCTCCCTCGCCGTTCTCTCCTCGCCCCCGTAACGGGGGAGACTTTAGTAAAGTGTCACCAACACCTTAGTGTGAGAAAAGATCAGGGAAAGAGAGTAAAGAAGGGATGTGAGAGAGAATTAAGAAAGAATATCAGGGAAAGGAGGGGGGGGGGGGCATGGGAGAGGGAGAGAGGGAGGGAGTTCAAGAGTGAAATGCACTGCCCGTGACGGTGACTTGTTGCTCACTGTCCTGCTCTGTCACACACACTCACACACACACACGCACACACACACACACACACACACACACACACACACACACACACACACACACACACACACACACACACACACACACACACACACACATTCATTCACTCTCTGTTTCTCTCTGTCTGTCTCTCTCTCTCTCTCTCTCTCTCTCTCTCTCTCTCTCTCTCTCTCTCTCTCTCTCTCTCTCTCTCCTCTCTCTCTCTCTCTCTCTCTCTCTCTTTCCACGTCTTTCTCTTCTCTCTCCCTTTCTCTCGTCCCACTCTCCAATACCCTGCCAACAAGCATTATAAATACTGTCAGAACAAGGGTGGATATCTTCAAGAAGCATTTAAATAAGTTCCTGCGTGAAGTGCCGGACCAACCGGGTTGTAGTGTATACATGCATCATGATATATGCAAAAACTAAGCAATTTTCTGGTTGCTTAGAGCGGCTTGCGGGCCACTCTAAGCCACAGCCAGATGGACCAAGCTCTCACAAGTCGAGCCTGGCCTCAGGCCGGGGAGTATAAGAACTCCAGAAACCCTCTACAGGTATACTCCAGGTATACATTATTATTCATATATTGTAGAAAACTTTGAGTTGTCCTCCCCTTCCATCATCAATGTTGTAAGCAGACGATGAGTCACAATAACATGGCTGAAGTCACGATAACCAAATCATCAGAAAATAATTGTTACCTCGAGGTTATCTTGAGGTTATCTTGAGATGATTTCGGGGCTTTAGTGTCCCCGCGGCCCGGTCCTCGACCAGGCCTCCACCCCCAGGAAGCAGCCCGTGACAGCTGACTAACTCCCAGGTACCTATTTACTGCTAGGTAACAGGGACATTCAGGGTGAAAGAAACTGTGCCCATTTGTTTCTGCCTCGTGCGGGAATCGAACCCGCGCCACAGAATTACGAGTCCTGCGCGCTATCCACCAGGCTACGAGGCCCCCCTAAATAGTCGATAATAGTAATTTTGTTTATTTTATTTATTGGAGGAGTACCACCTCTGGTGCAAGTGTAGGGACCCATAGCCTCGGAGAAGAAAATAAAGAGTACTTTATTTATATATATACAAGAGTTCTTACATTCTTGTACAGCCACTAGCACACATAGCGTTTCGTGCAGGTCCTTATGACCCTATATTCCTCGCAATACGACCCGCCAAATCGTTTAACAACCAGGTACCCATTTTTCTGTTGGGTAAACATACGCTACAGTTAAGGATTGGCGCCCAGTCAATCCTCCCCGGCCAGGAGACGAACCCAGGCCAAAGCGCTCGCGAAACGCCAGGCGAGTGTCTTACCACTACGCCACGGGGACTGCATGATAGAAAAACGAAGGCGTTTCGGTCCGTCGTGGACCATCATGGACTATAGCACATGATAGTGGTCCAGGACGGACCAAAACGTCGTCGTTTCTCCATTTTCAGACGTGTGGTCTGGTCAATACTGTAGTAAGTGTATTATCCCTTACCTTACCTTGAGGTGCTTCCGGGGCTTAGTGTCCCCGCGGCCCGGTCGTCGACCAGGCCTCCTTTGTAACAGTAATAATACCAAGTGGCAACTCTGAGAACAAAAAACAAAACACATACATTCTCTTGAACTTTATAACGTAGAATGTCTAATATCGGAACTGATATCCGACCCACCTGATTGAGATATGCTGAAAACAGCATAAATACTATCTGATTACTGCCACACTTGGCGGTACACTTACCTGTCTGTACACTAACCTGTACACTAACCTGTCTCCAAGATCTACTGTTTAATGTAACGCTTATATACAATAAGACTTGCAAACATACATACAGACTTGTATATAATGCAAGCTCAACCCCTGGAAGCACAACTAGGTGAGTAAAACAGGTGAGTAAATAAAGGCACAGGTCTACATTCTTATATTCAGCTTATTTGACTAGTAATTCTAACTCGACACAGGTAGGCCATAAACTAGTGATTGATGATACGATGCTGCTCCTCTTAGGTGGTCTTGTGTGAGAGAGGGAGAGAGGGAGAGAGGAGAGAGGGAGAGGGAGAGTGAGAGAGGGAGAGAGGAGAGAGGGAGAGGGAGAGAGGAGAGATGGAGAGGGAGAGAGAAGTGAAAGAGAGAGAACAAAAAAAGAGAAAAAAGGAGAGAGAAAGGAGAGAGAAGGGAGAGAGAGAGAGAGAGAGAGAGAGAGAGAGAGAGAGAGAGAGAGAGAGAGAGAGAGAGAGAGAGAGAGAGAGAGAGAGAGAGAGAGAGAGAGAAAGGAGAGAGAGAGAAAGGAGAGAGAGAGAAAGGAGAGAGAGAAAAAGGAGAGAGAGAGAAAGGAGAGAGAGAGAAAAGAGAGAAAAAGAGAGAGAGAGAAAGAAGAGAGAAAGAAGTGAGAGAGAGACAGACCGACAGACAGACCGACAGACAGACGAACAGATTGATTTATCCGGTGAACAATAAGCTAGCCACTTTGCAATGCATGAGCAAGATATATGCAAGTCTACCTAAAGAAAGTATTCGTTCTCTATGTTTCTTTCTTGTTTACGTTTTCTCTTAGACAGTTTTAAGCGATAGACTAATTCAAAATTTATTTCAGTAGAACTCTGTAGAATTACAAGAATTAACCTGAATTCGCTTTGGTAGGGAACTGGCTACCCATGGACTAGCTACCCACGGACTGGCTACCCACGAACTGGCTACCCACGAACTGGCTCCCCATGGACTGGTTCCCCATGGACTGGTTCCCCATGGACTGGTTATCCATGGACTGACTCACTCTGCCACAAATAACTTCTCCGTGCTTATTGTTTTGCTCATTAACATTCAAGGCTCCTCCGGGGGCAACACAATGCGGGAGACGCTCTTAAAGGGGTTCGATCCTTGGTTTGAAGTGTAAAATGGATCGACTGAAATACCAGACTTTCTGGTATTTTGTGGTCCACTGGAAAAAATGATAGAGACAAATTATCTGTTAGATTAAGGACCTGCCCGAAACGCTGCGCGTACTAGTGGCTTTACAAGATTGTAATTACTATGCTATGTATTCTCTCTAACCAAATGTACCTTCTTGTATATAAATAAATAAATAAATAAACAAGATAGATTTTTCTCGGTGTTAAAATACTTAACAAATGAAATGCATTAGGCAGTGATGTGATGAAGGCTGACTCCAAACACAGTTTCAACTGTAGATATGATAGCACCTAGTATAGGCTCAGACACCTGTTCAACTGTTCATTACGATTTGAGAGGCGGGACCAAAGAGCCGAAGCACAATTATGTGAGAACAATTAGGTGTGTACATGCAACAAGACCAACAGCTGGATGCGTGTTGCAGCAGTAACAGTTGTGTTGTCCAAGAACGGCCACTCCCCTAAGATGCAATTAGCTGCAACCACTTACATGTATAGTAGCTTGAGGAGGTTGAGCTTTAGCTCTTTGTTCCCGCCTCTCAATTGACACAGCACCGCTCTTGTGCCAGGTAAGTCCACTGCGGGCTCACCATAGCCCATGCTACTTGCCCCGCTCCTATGCCAGGTAAGTTACGGACTCACCATAGCCCGTGCTACTTGGAACTTGATTCGAGTAGCTTAATCTATAACAACAACAACTCTCAACTATCAATCAACTGAACAATCAACTGATGTGTGTCTTCTCTCTCTCTCTCTCTCTCTCTCTCTCTCTCTCTCTCTCTCTCTCTCTCTCTCTCTCTCTCTCTCTCTCTCTCTCTCTCTCTCTCTCTCTCTCTCTCTCTCTCTCTCTCTCTCATATGTTCTTCCCAATTTCCTATCCTCACAACACTCACTTTTCCCCGCCTGTCCCATTCCCCCCTCACTTAGTCTCTCCCTCTCAGGCCGGGGTGAGGGCGGTGGTGATGGATTAGGCCGAGGAGAACCCAGTTAATTACCTCTACTGATGATGACAGATGCACAAGGAAAATGGGCACACTCTCTCGTCTCTTCCTCTGCCAAGACCTACTAAGAATTGGCAGGAAAATGGCATGTTACCCATTACGATGTGGGATAGGCATGAGGAGGGGGGGGCATGCTTCCCTATTGAACAGTGGGGATGGGAAGAGGCAGGCTTGCCTACTAAGAACGGGGCGTGAAAAGGCATTTTACCTTATAACCCTAAGTGTAGGGAGCCGGAGGCTGAGCGGACGGACCACTGGACGCGTGATCCTGTGGTCCTGGGATCGATCCCGGGGCGCCGGAGAGAAACAATGGGCAGAGTTTCTTTCACCCTCATGCCCCTGTTACCTAGCAGTAAATAGGTACCTGGGCGTTAGTCAGCTGTCACGGACTGCTTCCTAGGGGTGGAGGCCTGGTCGAGGACCGGGCCGCGGGGACATTAAGCCCTGAAATCATCTCAAGGTAACCTCATGGACCACAACACCTTCATGGTGTAATTTGCATAAACTATATGTAGATGAAACCGTTTCTTCTTCTCTGTCCCTTCTCTCTGACTCTTCTCTCTGGCCCTCACTTCTGTTCCATTCTCTATACCTCCAATACAGTCTGTCTTCTATGTATCTCGTCTCTCTTCCACCTTCCTTGTCTTCTCAGCTTCTGTGGTGCCCCAAAACTAATAAACTATTTGCCCGCTACAGAGGGCTCAGTGCCCCCTTCCGTGTCATGGACCATAGGGAGGGGAGGGGCTAAGTGCCCCCTTCCGTGTCATGGACCATGGGGAGAAGAGAGCTCAGTGCCCCCTTCCGTGTCATGGACCATAGGGAGAAGAGAGCTCAGTGCCCCCTTCCGTGTCATGGGCCATGGGGGAGGAGAGGGGAGGGCCGGGTTTTGTCGGCCGGCCGGACTGCGCTGGCCAATTAGTAACTAGGCAACCGCAATTTTCCCAGTTACAAGAGGAGGGGGAGGGGTGCGCAAAGACAAAATTAAAAGTTTAGAAGAGGGGAAAGAGGGGGCTGGAGGGAGGGAAGGAGGGAAAAGGAGAAGAGATGTACTTCAGGAGATTCAAATAGGTGGGGGAAATGCCAGGGAATAAGGGAGAGAGAGAGAGAGAGAGAGAGAGAGAGAGAGAGAGAGAGAGAGAGAGAGAGAGAGAGAGAGAGAGAGAGAGAGCGAGAGCGAGCAGTGTTTACCTCATGTCGGACTTCTTCATCCTCCTGGAGCAGGTCTCATCTTACCACTGGCGCGATGGCTCGAACTCTTTAGCTGTCATAAACACGTCCTGCCAAGCTCCGCTCCCTCCTGTGGCGTCACCACTCCTCCTGTGGCGTCACCACTCCTCCTGTGGCGTCACCACTCCTCCTGTGGCGTCACCACTCCTCCTGTGGCGTCACCACTCCTCCCGTGGTGTCACCACTCCTCCTGTAGAGTCACCACTCTCCCTGTGGTGTCACCACTCCCGGAAACAAGATAGATAACAGATTTTCACGTAAATGTAGATTTTTGCTATTTATATTAGCAGATAATTTCAGTGATAAAAAAAACATTTGATATCAGCTCTTCCTGTGTTTTTGTGTGTACATTATTTGTATTTTTCCTTAAGTGTCAATACCTTCTCTACGCCGCTTCTAACATACGCAAACATGTGCGCGTGTGTTTGTCGTGACCCAGACCTGCTTGTGTATTTGTCGTGCCCCAGACCTGCTTGTGTATTTGTCGTGCCCCAGACCTGCTTGTGTATTTGTCGTGCCCCAGACCTGCTTGTGTATTTGTCGTGACCCAGACCTGCTTGTGTATTTGTCGTGCCCCAGACCTGCTTGTGTATTTGTCGTGACCCAGACCTGCTTGTGTATTTGTCGTGCCCCAGACCTGCTTGTGTATTTGTCGTGCCCCAGACCTGCTTGTGCATTTGTCGTGCCCCAGACCTGCTTGTGCATTTGTCGTGATGCAGACGTGTGCTTGCTTTACCTACATCCGCAGACAAAGACACTTTGTAATTCATAAGGTCAGCAGGAATGGGGCAGAGGGTGCCAGTAAGTGTTTTTGTAATAAGTGCCTACCAGGCCCTTGAGTAGAGAGGGAGAGAGGAAGGGGAGAGAGAGATGGAGGGCGAGGGGAGATACATGAAAGAGGGCCTAGAAGAGGGAGATGTGGAGGCTGTGTGTGTGTGTGTGTGTGTGTGTGTGTGTGTGTGTGTGTGTGTGTGTGTGTGTGTGTGTGTGTGTGTGTGTGTGTGTGTGTGTGTGTGTGTGTGAATGAAAAAAAAATTACAGTTGATTGACAGTCGAGAGGCGGGCCGAAAGAGCAGAGCTCAACTCCTCGCAAGCACAACTAGCTGAATACATACATACCTACATGATTAGAAACATGCATTCACACACATATGTACACACATTCCTATACACATACACACACACACGTACACGTATGAATGTACGTGTTCGTATGTACGTGTACATTCACTCACACATTTAATTTCGTTAGTCTAACAAGCCAGAAGAGTTGACAAAGACCACGAAGACCTTTTAAATTGATTATGTCTCCCATCTTCCCCCCACGAGGGTCCTCTTCATGGGGACCCAGAAGACGGAGATGACAACACAAGACGTTCAGCCAAGACCCCCCCCCCTTCAGCCTCACTGTACTGTTCACGAGAACAGCGGTCAGTATTGTTGAATAACAATCCTTAACTTAGAGAAGCCACATGATGGTGCTTGCACTAGAGCAGCTGGTGGCAGTGTTGTAGGCCCCTAGAGCAGCTGGTGGCAGTGTTGCAGGCCCTAGAGCAGCTGGTGGGAGTGTTGCAGGCCCTAGAGCAGCTGGTGGCGGCCCTAGAGCAGCTGGTGGGAGTGTTGCAGGCCCTAGAGCAGCTGGTGGCGGGGTTGCAGGCCCTAGAGCAGCTGGTGGGAGTGTTGCAGGCCCTAGAGCAGCTGGTGGCGGTGTTGCAGGCCCCTAGAGCAGCTGGTGGGAGTGTTGCAGGCCCTAGAGCAGCTGGTGGGAGTGTTGCAGGTCCCTAGAGCAGCTGGTGGGAGTGTTGTAGGTCCCTAGAGCAGCTGGTGGCGGTGTTGCAGGCCCCTAGAGCAGCTGGTGGCGGTGTTGCAGGCCCCTAGAGCAGCTGGTGGCAGTGTTGCAGGCCCCTAGAGCAGCTGGTGGCAGTGTTGCAGGCCCCTAGAGCAGCTGGTGGGAGTGTTGCAGGCCCCTAGAGCAGCTGGTGGCGGTGTTGCAGGCCCCTAGAGCAGCTGGTGGCGGTGTTGCAGGCCCCTAGAGCAGCTGGTGGCAGTGTTGCAGGCCCCTACAGCAGCTGGTGGCAGTGTTGCAGGCCCCTAGAGCAGCTGGTGGCTGTGTTGCAGGCCCTAGAGCAGCTGGTGGCGGTGTTGCAGGCCCCTAGAGCAGCTGGTGGCGGTGTTGCAGGCCCCTAGAGCAGCTGGTGGCGGTGTTGCAGGCCCCTAGAGCAGCTGGTGGCGGTGTTGCAGGCCCCTAGAGCAGCTGGTGGCGGTGTTGCAGGCCCCTAGAGCAGCTGGTGGCGGCGGTGGAGAACGAGGAGAGTGGTCTATGCAGCTCACGTCTACACAACACCAATCTGCACTTCAATCCTGGCTAGGGTCGTGGGCTGCCCCCTGGGGCGGCTGTGGGTGGTGGTCCCTGGGTGCCCACGGGGAGACCACGGGCCCCCCCCCCCCGAGCCCACAGTGGCGCCTCCCCTCACCAGCCCTCTCTGTGGGCTTCGCCCGGGGGCCGACACCTTGAGATTCGACTTCACTTATGACTTTCCTCGATGCTTTCAGCTTCGGAGGAGCAGAATTGACGCCCACGGCATGGGCTTCACCGCCACCCACGCCCAGATCCCCACCCACGCCCAGACCCACGCCCAGATCCCCGCCCACGCCATGGGCTTCACCGCCACCCACGCCCAGATCCCCACCCACGCTATGGGCTTCACCGCCACCCACGCCCAGATCCCCGCCCACGCCCAGATCCCCGCCCACGCCATGGGCTTCACCTAAACCCACGCCCAGATCCCCGCCCACGCCAACAAGTATACTTTTGTCCTGAACATAGTCCAGGCTTAAAGTAAACTTTGAGTGTATATACACCCAGAAACAAAGTTTACCTCTCAGTATTATATCCCCTTATTAATAAATGTCTTCTCACCTCTCGATATGGTTCCCTGGTATTATTTCAGGACATTTTTTCGAACATTTATACCCAAATTTTTTGGCACTGGATCCCTACTATTCATGACTTACTTTAGAATTGTGATTTAGACTCCATTAAAATTCCTTTAGACTCTTTAGAATTGTGATTTAACAATTTCGACGCTGTTAAGCTTACGTCCAGCTAGTCCATTAACATCACTTACGCCACATTTTTTGGTAAGCCACTATAGTAAGTATTTCAACATTTACGTGTTACCACAGGAAGCCCACCTTTACTGCGACTGGCAAGCCACTCCTATCTCCCCCGTTAACTAAAAAGCTAATCGTACCCTCCTCCCCTAAAAAACTACTCTGGGGGCCCCTACCTAAAAAATATCCATCGTGATAAAAAAACAATCGTGCGCCCCTAAAAAGCCACTCGTAGGCCCTTAAAAACCCACTCTGCGCCCCTAAAAAGCCACTCGTAGGCCCCTAAAAACCCACTCTGCGCCCCTAAAAAGCCACTCGTAGGCCCCTAAAAACCCACTCTGCGCCCCTAAAAAGCCACTCATAGGCCCCTAAAAACCCACTCTGCGCCCCTGAAAACCCAATCGTGGGCCCCTAAAAACCCACTCTGCGCCCTTAAAAAAACACTCGTTGGCCCCTAAAAACCCACTCTGCGCCCCTAAAAAACCACTCATGGGCCCCTAAAAACCCCCTAGCCCCCTCCTTGCCTAAAAGAGCCAAGGGGGGCCCAAAACGAGCCACGAAACGCAGGATCATCACTCGTTTTATGAACTCCCAAACCCTGAGGACCTCCGCCACTCCACTACCCCCGCGGACCATCAATCTGGCGAGCGATCAATAACCTGCGGACAGACCCACAAGCTCACCACGGCCTCTGCCGCCCTGTTTCGGTCGGTTGCGAAATGTTTCGCCCCCCCCCAGGGAGGGCCAGCGCCCCCTACTCACCGGGTTTACGACGTGATAATGAAATAGAAAGACCAAAAGTAGTCGGGCGGGAGCTGTTCCTTGGAATCAGGAATGGGAATAACTCGGAGAGGGGGGGGGGGTGGCGGTGGGAGGATAATCCTTGCGCTAACAAGATGTTAAAGGAAAGGGGGATTGGGAATGGGGACTTGGGAAGTGGAAGAGGGAATAGGTATGGAGATGGTGACAGTCTTGAGGTATGGGATGGGAGAGAGGGTGGGAGAGATGCTGAGAGGGAGGGGGGGGGGAGATGAGACTGAATTGGGGAAGAGGAGATGAAAGGGGGATAGCAAAGAGGAGACGAGGAGATGGAGAGACAGAGAGATAAAGACATGAAGAGAGAGAGAGAGGAGTGGATATAAAGACGATAAGGAGAGGAGTGATCATCATCTCTTTTTCTTTTTCTCTTTCCGGTATTCCTGTTTTATGTGCATTTCTCTTCTTCTCTTTTCTCTATAGAAATAAATATATAAAGATATTTTCTCAAATATCTTTATTTGGCCAGTCTCCCTGTACTGTATCTGTTCCTCTCTTTGTTATCTCTTTCCCTTCACCTTTCCTTCTTTCCCTCCTGCTCCCTTTCCCTTCACCTTTCCTTCTTTCCCTCCTGCTCCCTTTCCCTTTCTACCCTTCCCTCCCTTTCCCTACATTACTCTACCTTGACTGACAGACACACCATCACTCTATCCTCAATCACCATTTATTGTCAATATATTCTCTACTCGCATATTACTGCAGCCGGTGGGACATGAAACTGGGTACAGAGGGTATAGGAATTATATGTAACTAGCTGACATTGTAATTATAAAGTGTGAAGGATAGATGAAATTGTTAATGTAATAATCTAGGTTGAGGTCTGATAAAGATCTTTTATGTCCTCTGTAATCATTTTTGCGCTACCGCTCACAGGATGAGTATGGGGTGCACAATAAACTAGCCGCCTCCAAAGGTAACAATTAAATATCCAGAGGTACCCTATCATTAATTTTTACTCCACACACCTTCCAGAGGAAGGGGTGAGAGAGAGGGGGGAGAAGGGAAGAAAGTAAAGGAAGGAAAAGGAAGGAGAAACAGAGAAATGCATAGAACGAAGGAGAAACAGAGAAAAGGAGAGAGAGAGAGAGAGAGAGAGAGAGAGAGAGAGAGAGAGAGAGAGAGAGAGAGAGAGAGAGAGAGAGAGAGAGAGAGAGAGAGAGAGAGGGGATGATAATTAGCGGGAGTCACAGATAATGAGGGAAGAGAGAGAGTGTGAGAGAAAGAGAGATACAATTTTTGTCTTTTCCGGAAGAAATTATACTCTCTGATCGACAGAGATCGACTCTCTTCCAGTACCTAAGCGGACTCCCGGAAGAGACTCATGGAAACCCTCAAGCTGAGTTCCTGGAAATATCTTCCAGGAACTGCCGCCCATCTGTGCTTCCAGTGTGCTTCACAGCCATCCACTAAGGCATTAGTAAGATGGAAAAGTGTTTACTCCCTCAAGGGTCGCGTTCCAGGATGTTTACGTTGGTGCTGGAGGTTGAATATTTATGACAGGTGTGTGTCCACGGCGCCCTCTGGGTGGAGACGTTGCTTGACATGCTGTTTGTGAACTCTGTCTTGACATGAGAGCTAATTACATATAGTATATCTGTCCTTCCCTCTCGTCATCTGGTCGACCTTCCTCGGTACCTCGTCCACTTCCTTCCCAGATCATCTACCAGCCTCCACTTCGTCCACTCCCTTCCCAGATCATCTACCAGCCTCCACTTCGTCTACTTTCTTTCCAGATCATCTACCAACGCCTCCACTTTGTCTACTTCCTTTCCAGATCATCTACCGACGCCTCCATTTCGTCCACTCTCTCCCTAGATAATCTACCAGCGCCTCCACTTCGTTCACTCCCTTCCCAGATCATCTACTAGCGCTTCCATTTCGTCCACTCCCTTCCCAGATCATCTACCAGCGCCTCCACTTCCTCCACCACCTTCCCAGATCATCTACCAGCGCCTCCACTTCGTCCACTCCCTTCCCAGATCATCTACCAGCGCCTCCACTTCCTCCACCACCTTCCCAGATCATCTACCAGCGCCTCCACTTCCTCCACCACCTCCCCAGATCATCTACCAGCGCCTCCACTTCCTCCACCACCTTCCCAGATCATCTACCAGCGCCTCCACTTCCTCCACCACCTTCCCAGATCATCTACCAGCGCCTCCACTTCCTCCACCACCTTCCCAGATCATCTACCAGCGCCTCCACTTCCTCCACTCCCTTCCCAGATCATCTACCAGCGCCTCCACTTCGTTCACTCCCTTCCCAGATCATCTACCAGTGCCTCCACTTCCTCCACCACCTTCCCAGATCATCTACCAGCGCCTCCACTTCCTCCACTCCCTTCCCAGATCATCTACCAGCGCCTCCACTTCGTTCACTCCCTTCCCAGATCATCTACCAGCGCCTCCACTTCCTCCACCACCTTCCTAGCACGACATTCACCCTCCCCAGCCCCTCGTCCTCCCCACCACGCCTGTTGAACCTGAACCGTCGTTTATTTGACAAACATTACCAGTTCTTCTCACGACCCAGTATGGAAATTCCTTGCGCCGGTCCACTACTGAAAGCGTCTTCAAGGCAATGTTAGCAGAGCGTCGGTCATCTCTCTCATATACAAGGCTACATGGCACAAGGGAAGGGGAATTCTCAAGGGGAAAAGCGCCAAGTCGTAATATCATCGTAATGGATTGGCGCTTTTCTTTGATAATTCCCTTCCTCTCTGTCATGTAGCCTTGTACTTCTTTTTGCGTGACTCAGCTCGCGAGGAGAGTGTTGTAATAGGCTTATTGATCAATATTATTCGGCCTACACTGGCAACTGCCTCAGGAACCAACTTAGGTCAGGAATATTTATCTATTGGCTGCAAACTCAGCAACGAAAATTATGCAAACGAGACCAGATAGGCTAGATAGCGAATGCCTTCGTCTGACAAAAATGAAAATCTAATTAACTTGAAGTCTAACTGTATTGTAAATATTATATTTACATAAATCTGTTTACACGAAAAAAATCACTATGCATGCACAGTAAATAATGTCGACCAGACCACACACTAGAAGGTGAAGGGACCCAGACGACGACGATTCGGTCCGTCCTGGAGCATTCTCAAGTCGATTGTGGAGTCCAGGACGGACCGAAACGTCGTCGTCGTCCCTTCACCTTCTAGTGTGTGATCTGGTCAACATTCTTCAGTCATGTTATTGTGACTCATCGCCTGTACAGTAAATAATGTCGACTCTTGGAGCTCAACTTCCCTGAAAAATCACACACATACAGAAGTACTTTAAACGCAGAAACAAGAGAAGCTGATTGTGCGAAAGTATAACGAGACACCTTCTCAACTACTTCTCCCTGTGGGAAGTAGTTAGTAAGTGTCCGGGGTCTCTCACCCTCAGGAGACATTCACACGGCTCATTCTGTTCTGGGAACTCTTGACAGCCCCCGACTGAAGCAGCCAAGTAGCTAGTTGAAGATTGGAAAACCAGGGACCAGATTCATGAAGCAGTTACGCAAGCACTTACGACCCTGGGGCCAGATTTACAAAGCAGTTACGCAAGCACTTACGAACCTGGGGCCAGATTCACCAAGCAGTTACGCAAGCACTTACGAACCTGGGTGCCAGATTCACGAAGCAGTTACGCAAGCACTTACGTCCCGGGGGTCAGATTTACGAAGCAGTTACGCAAGCACTTACGAACATGGGGCCAGATTCAACAAGCAGTTACGCAAGCACTTACGAACCTGGGGCCAGATTCACGGGAATTACGCAAGCACTTACGAACCTGGGGCCAGATTCACCAAGCAGTTACGCAAGCACTTGCGAACCTGGGGCCAGATTCACCAAGCAGTTACGCAAGCACTTACGACCCTGGGGTCAGATTCACGAAGCAGTTACGCAAGCACTTACGAACCTGTACATCTTTTCTCAATCTTTGGCGACTTTGTTTGTAATTATTAAACAGTTAATGAGCTCCGAAGCACCAGGAAGCTGTTTATAACAATAACAACAGTTGAATGGGAAGTTTTCATGCTTGTAAACTGTTTAATAAATGTAACCAAAGCCGTCAAAGATTGAGGAAAGATGTACACGTTCGTAAGTACTTGCGTAACTGCTTCGTAAATCTGGCCCCCTGAGTTTCACAGTCACATGATCACATATGGGGCCTGATGGCTGAGTGGACAGCGCTCGGGATTCGTAATCCTAGGATCTGGAGATCGATCCCCGGCGATGGCGGAAACAAATGGGCAGAGTTTGTTTCACCATGATGTTCCTGTTTACCTAGCAGCAAATAGGTACCTGACAGTTAGACAGCTGCTACGGGCTGCTTGTCCTGTGTGTGTGTGTGTGTGTGTGTGTGTGTGTGTGTGTGTGTGTGTGTGTGTGTGTGTGTGTGTGTGTGTGTGTGTGTGTGTATGTGTGTGTATGTACTCACCTAATTGTACTCACCTAATTGTGCTTGCGGGGGTTGAGCTCTGGCTCTTTGGTCCCGCCTCTCAACCGTCAATCAACTGGTGTACAGATTCCTGAGCCTATTGGGCTCTATCATATCTACATTTGAAACTGTGAATGGAGTCAGCCTCCACCACATCACTTCCTAATGCATTCCATTTGCTAACTACTCTGACACTGAAAAAGTTCTTTCTAACGTCTCTGTGGCTCATTTGGGTACTCAGCTTCCACCTGTGTCCCCTTGTTCGCGTCCCACCAGTGTTGAAAAGTTCGTCCTTGTTTACCCGGTCGATTCCCCTGAGGATTTTGTATGTGTGTGTGTGTGTATGTGTGTGTGTATGTGTGTGTGTATGTGTATGTGTATGTGTGTGTGTGTGTGTGTGTGTGTGTGTGTGTGTGTGTGTGTGTGTGTGTGTGTGTGTGTGTGTGTGTGTGTGTGTGTGTAAAAAAAAAAAAAGTTGATCCATTGACACTTAAGAGGAGGGTCAAAAGAGCCAGAACTCAACCCCCGCAAGCACCACTAGGTGAGCACACACACGCACGCGCGCGAGCACACCAACAATGAAGCCACTAAAGTCAATTCCTGCTATATCATTGGTGGAAACATGTGAGCGGGTGCCTGTTCAGCTGTGGACGAGTGAGCCCCATGACATCTGGCGGGCCCGAATCCACCTGGAAACAATTGGTGTGAACAAGCAGGTGCATAATTCAGTCTTTTACGTGGTAAAGGGGATTTAAGTCTTTTCTAAGAGATTATATTACTCTCGTCCTGCATAGAGCTGTAGCAGGATGAGATTACACTTATAGTAAATTCTGGTCACTTTTGGAGTGACAAAACGTCGTCGTCCCTTCAATTTCTAGTGTATGGTCTGGTCAACTTTTGGAGTATTTTTGTAAACTTGAAGGATTAAACACAACGACTTTGGGTAATATTCTTTGACTTTAGGACAAAAAAAGTGACCTCAGAAGGTGCTTTAGTCAGAATGAGGATCCTATTAGAGATTTTTTCTCAAGAGCTTCGACGCTGCGTCAGGCGGGCTGTCCTGAAACCAATAAATAACTGACTGCCCAGACAAAGCCTTTTCTCACTGGTAGAATTGACACCCATGTCAAGCCCTTTCTGAGTGGCGCTGGTTCGATGGTCACCTGAGTGAGAGGGGCAAGATATAGGCAATAGTCTTTGCTCTCATTGTAATCAATGAGGTTTATTCTCATAATTACATATGCTCTATGTATGACAGGTCTGTACTTAGCGGTAAGTATTATATGTACTTACTGTAAGTAATATATGTACTTACTGCTAACAAAGGTGTTAACAGATGTTAAGTAGGTCACCTTTGGAAATCAGTCATCGATAGAGAAGATTTAAGATTTATGTATACACATTAATTTGCATGTATACCTCTAATAGACAGACAGTAGTAGCAGAGCTGATCTAAAATCTCCTCTATCACCACCTTCACCACCTACTCACCACCTACCCATCACCACCTTCACCACCTAGTAACCACTGGTGGAGATAATTTATCATCAACTAACTAAAATTTTAAATAAAACACTCGAAACAGGAGATCTCCCAGAAATCTGGAAAAAGACAAACGTAGTCCAAACAAATGCAATTGTGACACAAATGGGTCGCGTGTTCAAGCAGCCTTTGTGTAACAATTGCAGCTCGTGCATGCGTGTGAGTGGTCAGAAGTGAGTGTGGTTAGAACTGAGAGTGGTTAGAAGTGAGTGTGGTTAGAGGTGAGGTTCACAAGACATGATCAGAGAGTGTAGCATGACGTCACGTCCGACTTGACACCTGGCGCGCGGGAACCATTGACTCCAGGTACAAGAGTCATTGTTACCAGCGCCAGAGGGAGAAAGTTTGCAAGCATGGCTGGGTAACCCGACCTGTCTAAGGAGGAAGGAAGAGGAGGAGGAGGAGGAGGAGAAGGAAAGATAAAAAGAGACAGAAATGGGACAAAGGAACGGAGGGTGATAAGAGAGGGAGCGAGGGGGACATTCCACGCGCCCAGCCTGAATAGTAAAAGTCATTCCTGATCTGGAAACAACCTGTGTTGTGGAGAGTTGAGATGACAGCCAACGACAGGGACTGTCATTGGCTCCATGGACAGTGTTGAAAGCCGGATTGTAAATAATGGGAAAGAAATGACTTTTAGGAATATCCGGCGTGAGGTGCCTCATTTTCCCTCTTCTACAGTAATTGGTCGCATCACTTAGCATGCAACTGAGCATCGTTGGTACACCAGCCGGTGACAACATCGCCTGTGTTGACATTTTATATATATATATATATATATATATATATATATATATATATATATATATATATATATATATATATATATATATATATATGCAATTGACGATCACAAAACACTGATCATTTTATGCGGAAAATCCACAGAGAAATATGAAATGAGGTGAACGTTTCGGCTTGTTAAAGCCTTTGTCAACACCAGACTGACAAAGTCTGGTATCAGTCTGGTGTTGACAAAGACTTTAACAAGCCGAAACGTTCACCTCATTTCATATTCCTCTGTGGATTTTCCGCATAAAATGATCAGTGTTTTGTGATCGTCAATTGCATATATATATATAATATATATATATATATATATATATATATATATATATATATATATATATATATATATATATATATATATTTATATATATATATATATATATATATATATATATATATATATATATATATATATATATATATATATATATATATATAGGTAAAAGACAGCTGGGAAGATAAATATAAAAGCGATTTAAGTTGGGCGCAGTTTGGAGCATTTGATCACTCAGTACACAGCCAGCGTCGGGTCCTGGGGTCTGGCCTGGCTGCTTCTGGCCGCTCTGTGCACTGGCTCTATTGTCCTCTGGGCTCTAAATAGATCCATGGGCTCCCTGTTCGATGCTTTCGGTCTCTTGTTGGCTCTTTAAACAGCTCCTTTGGCTCCCTGTTCTCCGCTGCCCTTTTATATGTGTGGGGTAACCCCCAACATGGGTTCGAACCCTCATCACACAGTACTCTGGTCGTACCACAGTACTCTGGTCGGTCCACAGTACTATGGTCGTACCACAGTACTCTGGTCGCACCACAGTACTCTGGTCGCACCACAGTACCCTGCTCGCAACTTCACCAGCCTCGACAGGCTAACAATGCCATTAATTATTTTTTTATGGTAACGCCTGCAGGGAATTCTGACAATGAGCTGGGCTTTGTGTGGTGGTTGATGGTGGTGGTTGATAGTGGTGGTTGTAGTTGGTGGTTTTGAGGGAGACACTGTAGCCTCACCTAGGGAAAATATACAGTCATTCGCCTGCGTAGGTTGCCCTCTCTCTCATCTCTGCACCTGCGTAAGGTTCGTTGTTCTCAGGAGCGCCAAATGGGCGTCCTCACAGCGCCTCCGGTGCCCCGGGTTGGTCAGGTTTGGACCGGCAGAGAGCTAGCGCACCAGAGTGTACTGGTTCCTGCTAGTGTACTGCATGGCTGCAGGGGTACTGTCCTCTCCTGATTCTTAATGCAGCTCTCTCTCTCTCGTTCTCTAGCTCTCTGTCTCTCGGTCTCTCTCTTACTCTGTCTCCCTTGTGCTCTCTGTCTGCTAATGTTTACCTTGATGTGACGATGATGTACCTGTAAACATTGGTAGGTGGGATGTTGTTGAACGTCTGAGTGGAACCCGCCTCGCGTCACCAAGATCCCCAAAGCGTGAATAACTCCTTGTATAAATCTCACATTAGCTCGATCAAGAGGTATGCTGAGAACCGCCTCCAAGGTCTTATGATACCCAGACTGGTCTCATATCGACTAATGAGCAGTAAATAATGCATTTGGTTCAATGGCGCACGTCCAGGCTCAGTATACATGTATACTATGGTATATGTGTCATATCTGGTCGGCAGAATGTATACTTTCCCCCATAAACTTCGATGTACGTGTCATTCGAATTGCTTGATTTGAATTGATATGTGATTGACGGATCCGGAAACTTAAAAAGTCTCATTATATGATGTTCTTTGGCCTCGCTGGACCCTAGGGGCCTCAAGCGGTCAGCATCAGCTCAGAGACCGCCAGAGAAATCACAAACATCACAGCCCACAGGGCGCTGGGGTCATACGTCGACACAATCACTTTGAACACAGCTCAATACTTTCAGGATGCACAGTTTCCCTCCAAAAATCGAACATGTGAACCAGGAGACCGTCTCTGGAGGTCTCCTGGGGTTAGATATCCTCTAACGAAGCAGTTACGCAACCACTTACAAATCTGTACATCTTTTCTCAATCTTTGATGGCTTTGTTTACAGTTATTAAACAGTTAATGAGCTCCGAAGCACCAGGAAGCTGTTTATAACAATAACAACAATTGATTGGGAAGTTTTCATGCTTGTAAACTGTTTAATAAATATAACCAAAGCCGTCAAAGATTGAGGAAAGACGTACACGTTCGTAAGTACTTGCGTAACTGCTTCGTGAATCCGGGTCCAGGTCTATATGGACAATTGTTTAGGGCAATATCTCTGCAGTTATCAGAGAACAAGGCTGGACTGGGGAACAAGAAGTAGTACTAACAACATCAGTTACATTATTAGTAGTCGTAGTAACACAAGGAAATCCCCCCGTAACGTCACACATCAATGAGAACATCTATTAGAGCAATGTGGGGAATCGAACCCTCGACCTGGGTACTCCCAAGCCACGCACCTTATCTCTGCACCACGACATTACAACCTGGGATTCCTCTGAACCCACAGGAAGTCTGGAGCCCAATACTGAAGCTAGTTCAGGTTTTACATATGACACCATCCATTCCTCACTTGCTAGCATTGTTAGACCTGTGTGTGTGTGTGTGTGTGTGTGTGTGTGTGTGTGTGTGTGTGTGTGTGTGTGTGTGTGTGTGAATGCGTGTGATGCATATCTAATACATGGAAGGGGTCACCTTGGAGATATCTCCCAGTGGGTTCCACTCCTTCAACGTCGAATCATTCCCTCTTATTCCTTCACAAAGACACTAACATATAATCTTGTATTCTGATCACTTTAGGGAGAAATAATTCCATTCTTTTCCCAGTAATCCTAATAATGAGATGCCATGACTCACATCAGCACACTGGAAAGCAGTATGTCGAAACCTAACCTTTCCTAACCTAACCTACACTTAACCTAATTTAACCAAATATAACTTAACCTAATCTAACTTAGCTTAATCTCTCCAAACCAATTCCTTAGCAGATACTCTCACAATAATATTAACACTAAACAAGGCATGTATAGTTAATGAATTAAATATCAGAACAATTTGATATTTTCAGGCAGCAGTTCCTCTATCACACACACACACACACGCACACACACACACACACACACACACGCACACACACACGCACGCACGCACGCACACACACACACGCACAAGGACCGGAGGCTAATTGCCAGTCCAGACCACGAAGAGTACACCACAGTCATTCAAAAAATATTCTCGCCAAAATATTGAACAATATATTAGACCATATTGTCTAGTGCCGTAAGGTTTATTTCGCTACCTTCTGAATCCAAACATCTGTCGTTATTGACTGTAAATATATATGCCAATTAATTAAGAATATTTTAAATTCATATATATATATATATATATATATATATATATATATATATATATATATATATATATATATATATATATATATATATATATATATAATAATACTAAGGGTACCCGGCGTTACCCGGGCCTGTATGTCTCTCATTTATCTATCCATAAATCTATCTATCCATCTAGCTATCCATTTATCCATCTCTCTCTCCATCTATATATATATTTTTTCTCTTTCATTGTTTGTGAAGCCCTCTGGACTATTCTGCATTCCCAATAATAACTTTTTTTGTCCCATTATTCACTTTTATATTATTGAATATCCTGAAACTGTTTCATAAGTTCCTTTCAATCATCTTATATTTTTTTTTATATTTTATCATCAATGTTTTTCTACTTTATCTTCACAGGAAATGCTGGATTATTCGTTTGTTAATTGCATGCAGACATTCAATAGACATATTGAAACCGTTCAATACGTACAATAGACATATTTTCTGCATGCTTGTTGAAGAGGTCACAAGCAGGTTGACCAGCGAGCTCAACATCTGCTTCCTGAACGATGGCTCCCCTAGCAGGGACACTGAGAACGACCTGAGGAAGGCAGAAGTGAGAATAAAGGCTTTAGATATGACAGGATGAACAACCCAGCGGGTTTTCTTCCTATTGGGGAGTGTTGTACATCCTGCTATGGCGGTATGTCCACTCATAAGATGAGTGGTGCTGCCCAATAAACTCTGCCCCTCGGGGCAAAATTTAAATTTAAAAATGCTTTAGATACATACGATGCTGTGTACCTCCTGGCATTGCTCAGGATTACCTATTACAAAAGGTGCGCACCCTCTTCTGATAGTCCATAATTAGGAGAGTGCGACGAACTCCTAAAAGCAATATTAAAGTGTTAAACCTTCCCCTAGAAGTTGCCCAATGGGACCAAGCAACGTCATTTCGACGCGGGGTACAGGTATGCGTGAAATTAAATTGGGTCAGCCTTGATTAACCATTGTGCCAGAAGCCTTAATGTTAGCCTTGGTATCTACAAATTATCCTAACCTACTAGAGGACCCCTAAAACAGAAAACGGAACAGTAGGTCAATTTCGCGAGTCGCTACCATTTTCTAGTACGACTATGTTTGGCCTTAAGTAGAATATACGTCAGAATACGTCGTTCTATAAGGAGGACGGGTTGAAGCAGGTAACCTCACGGTCTCTCCTTCCCTCTCTCGTATTCTAGGCTGCTCGGTGGATGGTCTGAGACCGAAAACGCGTTCAGAAGTTTCTTATTTCTCAATGTGGTATTTCCTGCATTCTTGAATCAGTGATTTCGTGTTCGTTGTTGCATGTATACTGTATGTATATATGCAGTATTGTGTATGCAGGTGTGTATGTCGTTGCTGAAGTGCACCTTTGTTATTAAGAAAGCTGTGTACCATAGCTGGTGTGTGTGTATCTAGCTACTTTGTGTGTGTACCATAGCTGCTGTGTGGGTACCGTAGCTGCCATATGTGTACCATAGCTGGCGTGTGTACCTTGCTGCTGTGTATGTACCATAGTTGCCGTATGTACCTTAGCTTCCGTGTGTGTACCATAGCTGCCATGTGTGTACCATAGCTGACGTGTGTGTACCATAGCTGCCATGTGTGTACCATAGCTGCTGTGTGTGTGTACCATAGCTGCCATGTGTGTACCATAGCTGACGTGTGTGTACCATAGCTGCCATGTGTGTACCATAGCTGCTGTGTGTGTGTACCATAGCTGCTGTGTGTGTATCATAGCTGCTGTGTGTGTACCATAGCAGTTATGTGCGTGTACCATAGCTTATGTGTGTGTACCACGGCAGGTGTGTGCGTGTACCACAGCAGCTGTGTGTGCGTGTACCCCAGCAGGTGTGTGCGTGTACCACACCCACCAACGCACGCACTACTGGTTTCGTTAACATTCCGTTGTAAAGCCTCGAACGAACGTGTTGTTGATCAAATAATATTTAGTATTCATAAAGGGTCACTAACTTGTTGACTTGTCTGTAAAGAATCATTAATTACCTTTTTAATGCCTTTTTTTTTTAACTCAAGGAAACTTCTTGGTGTTTAAAACTTTTAATTCAAATCTGTAAGAAATTAGGCGATAACGATTTCTCAGTGGACAATTTTTTTTTGTTTTTTTTCTGTCCATGAACGTAATATCCGGACTGGATAATGATGACCCCCCGTATAAAAGCTCTCATGTGTCTTGCTTCCGGAGTATTCATGTCATTACTGCTCGAATGCTGTTATCAAGATTCTACCCGGGCTCTTTTTGACGGGGCTGTGTTATCGTCGCTTTAACCTTGGATAAACTGCCGGTGTGGAGGTGACGGGGCGGGGCCTCGGCGGTGACGTCACGAGTGTTGCCACTTATTGCGCGCATTTTGTAAAAATGGCAAATATTTTTTTAGTGGTTTTTGAGTTAGATTGGATAAAATCTGAATATATTTGTGAGTGCTGAGGATTGAAGTGTTTAAAAATTGATCATATTCTATTAATGTAATTGTTTGTCATGATAGATGAGTGAATATTTGCCGTCTGAACAAGCATGCATTTAATGTCATGCATTAACGACATGTGCAGTACTGATATATTTGATAATGCTATCACGTGAATTTTCCTCCTATCTAGCTTGCTTGTTGTAGATCAATAATTGCACGAAGGTAAGGTAGTAAGCTGGGTGCTCTTGTTGCAACTATCAAGAATCCTAAACACCGTCTTGGCAACTGGAACGCTGTCATAGTTGTCAAGTAACCGCCCTGCGCAAAGCCCACCATCTGCTGACTCTTTAAAACGACGTATCCAGCATAGACGACTTATCATACGCATCAGGGGGGGGCATCCGTTACATCAATATCTCAGTTTAAAAATTATTTTCGTCGAGTTACTAAACCCAAGGCTATTTAATTTTATAAAGGAAATCTACTCATGGTAGCTAAAGGAAGAAAGTGAATTAGACATCATTTTCCGACATTTATTATTGATTTCCCTCTCCAAAGCGTATAAAATAGACTTCATGATACCGAAAACTGCTATATAAACTATAGATTTAGATCAAGCTTCCTTATGTCTGTATATATATCTAGAAAGGGCGATAAAAACAGCGAATGTTTACCGAGTCAGCAAACAGCGGCAAGGAGTGGGAGGGTGCGCGGGTGACGTCACTGCTACACACGCGCCCTGGCTAATACAAGGGAGTCGCGGCGCTGGCATACACAGTTTGCTCCTCTAATTTTCAGTTCTAAGATCATGTCGTGGCCCAGGTTGATTTTACTTGTGTTCCTTGGATTTAGTCTACATGGTAAGTACACATTTATCTGCCCGTCACGGCTCCTTGTCGTCGAGGGCTTACCGTGTGTAAGGGGGTCTAGTGGAGATTTTGTGCCGTGTGGGAACATTGAAATCTCCAAAGGGGCCGCGAAGGGGCATATTCACCTGTCCGGTCCCTATTCAGAGGTCGTCCCTTGTTCGGTCGTCCAGGGGGTTCTGTCACCTGGCCAGGGGAGAGACGCCTGCAACAGTTATCACCATATCTGGCAACCAGGGAATGGGTAGTTAAGCCCTAAACTAGACGACCCTAAGATAATCAATTAGGCCCTCCCCCCCCCTCTCCCCCCACCCTATCTTGCCCCAGGAATTCAATACTGGTCCAGAACGGGTCATTCTCACCCGGCCTTTAAATCCCCTTTTTCAGGCCTTTTAAACGTTATTTACTATACTATACGCTTGTAAACGCATTCACTATACACTTCCATTCATCCTGCGATGGAACTTGGGACGGATTCCTCTGCTAAACAGCCCAACTACTCTTAGTCTTTCAACAGCCTCGTTTGGGCACGGCTCATTGTGTCCATTTAACCCTCAGTATGACTTACTGTATCTGTTAATGTGATTAATTTGTACTCCATTCTGTGGTTCGTCGTCGTGGAGGGGAAGGATGTGCTGATTGTCGTCGTGGAGGGGAAGGATGTGGCTTTTGTCGTCGTGGAGGGGAAGGATGTGGCTCTTGTCGTCGTGGAGGGGAAGGATGTGCTGCTTGTCGTCGTGGAGGGGAAGGATGTGCTGCTTGTCGTCGTGGAGGGGAAGGATGTGGCTCTTGTCGTCGTGGAGGGGAAGGATGTGCTGCTTGTCGTCGTGGAGGGGAAGGATGTGCTGCTTGTCGTCGTGGAGAGGAAGGATGTGCTGCTTGTGGTCGTGGAGGGGAAGAATGTGGCTCTTGTCGTCGTGGAGGGGAAGGATGTGCTGCTTGTCGTCGTGGAGGGGAAGGATGTGCTGCTTGTCGTCGTGGAGGGGAAGGATGTGCTGCTTGTCGTCGTGGAGGGGAAGGATGTGCTGCTTGTCGTCGTGGAGGGGAAGGATATGCTGCTTGTCGTCGTGGAGGGGAAGGATGTGCTGCTTGTCGTCGTGGAGGGGAAGGATGTGCTGGTTGTCGTCGTGAAGGGGAAGGATGTGCTGCTTGTCGTCGTGGAGGGGATGTGCTGCTTGTCGTCGTGGAGGGAAAGGATGTGCTGCTTGTCGTCGTGGAGGGGAAGGATGTGCTGCATGTCGTCGTGGAGGGGAAGGATGTGCTGCTTGTCGTCGTGGAGGGGAAGGATGTGCTGCTTGTCGTCGTGGAGGGGAAGGATGTGCTGCTTGTCGTCGTGAAGGGGAAGGATGTGCTGCTTGTCGTCGTGGAGGGGAAGGATGTGCTGCATGTCGTCGTGGAGGGGAAGGATGTGGCTCTTGTCGTCGTGGAGGGGAAGGATGTGCTGCTTGTCGTCGTGGAGGGGAAGGATGTGCTGCTTGTCGTCGTAGAGGGGAAGGATGTGCTGCTTGTCGTCGTGTAGGGGAGAGACGTGTCGTCTCCTCGCGCCACCAGAAACCTCCCACTTTTAAGGGGGACAACCCATAATAACCCTACAACTCTCCCAGCAGTGGTTGGCCTGTTAACGGGCTGCATGGCTGGCCTAAAACTCCTGGGGTAAACTGAGGTAAACTGGAGTAAGCTGAGGTAAACTCATGAGGTAAACTGATAATACACGGGCCCCTATCGGCCCGTTCTCGCAAGCGTTCGAAACGTCAAGAAACCGTCGTACTAAATTGCCCTTACCTCCCAAGGGCACCCATGAACAGAAAACGGGACATTTAAGACAATATAGCGAACCGCTGCCCATTTCGTAGTACGACAGTTTTTGGCCGTAGGTAATGTATACGTCAAAATTGCGACGTGCTGTTAGGAGCTGCTGCGGCTGCTTGTTAGCCCTGTGGTAGCCAGCCGTTCCAGGAGCCTTAACTATCATCAGGGTGATTAGGAAGTGCGATTGAAGTGGTTTCCCTCAATGATCGCTTCCAGGCTCAATATGACTGGTCGTACGGTTCGGTCGTGACTGGTCGTACGGTTCGGTCGTGACTGGTCGTACGGTTCGGTCGTGACTGGTCGTACGGTTCGGTCGTGACTGGTCGTACGGTTCGGTCGTGACTAGTCGTACGGTTCGGTCGTGACTGGTCGTACGGTTCGGTCGTGACTGGCCGTACGGTTCGGTCGTGACTGGCCGTACGGTTCGGTCGTGACTGGCCGTACGGTTCGGTCGTGACTGGTCGTACAGTCCAGTCCGTCTTGGTTCCCAGACGGTCGTCATGGTTCCCAGAAGGTCGTCTTGGTTCCCAGACGGTCGTCTTGGTTCCCAGACGGTCGTTACGGTTCCCAGACGGTCGTCACGGTTCCCAGACAGTCGTTACGGTTCCCAGACGGTCGTCACGGTTCCCAGACGGTCGTTACGGTTCCCAGACGGTCGTTACGGTTCCCAGACGGTCGTCACGGTTCCCAGACGGTCGTCACGGTTCCCAGACGGTCGTCACGGTTCCCAGACGGTCGTTACGGTTCCCAGACGGTCGTCACGGTTCCCAGACGGTCGTCACGGTTCCCAGACGGTCGTCACGGTTCCCAGACGGTCGTTACGGTTCCCAGACAGTCGTTACGGTTCCCAGACGGTCGTCACGGTTCCCAGACGGTCGTTACGGTTCCCAGACGGTCGTCATGGTTCCCAGACGGTCGTAATGGTTCCCAGACGGTCGTTATGGTTCCCACATGGTCGTCTTGGTTCCCAGACGGTCGTTATGGTTCCCAGACGGTCGTTATGGTTCCCAGATGGTCGTCTTGGTTCCCAGACAGCCGCCATGGTTCCCAGACGGTCGTCTTGGTTCTCAGACGGTCGTCTTGGTTTCCAGACGGTCGTCTTGGTTCCCAGACGGTCGTCTTGGTTCCCAGACGGTCGTCTTGGTTCCCAGATCCTACTTAAAATCCAAGCTTAACTTTATAAGTGAATCAGGCGCAACAAAGCATCCGAACACGTATCGTAACAACACATTTGAAACAAGTGAAGACGCTTCAATCACTCCTGGACCCGTTAACAAGCCGTCCTGGACCATTAGCAAGTGGTAATTGAGCAATAGGGAAGGAGGAGACAATGTAAGACGAGATAAGGTGGTGAGGGACGATAAAAAAGTATGGGAAACGAGACAGTGAGTCACAATAACGTGGCTGAAGATATGACCACCAAACCACACGTCGGAAAATGGAGAAATGACAACGTTTCGGTCACGTCGTAGATACATTTATCAAGTCGTGTGAAAATAGTCGTGTCAACACATTTCTTAATGGTCCAGGACGGATCGAAACGACGTCGTTTCTCCATTTTCTGCTGTGTGGTTTGATCATGGGGAAAAAACAAGCTATCATAGAAATATAGGCAAGTGTAGAAGCCTTACTCCCCTATACAGATAGCAGATAACATATAGCAAGATAGCAGAAACGAAAAATAAGGAGAAAATGGAACAGAAACGTGAAAATAAATATCGATGAAAGTGAAGACAGCGAGAACCCCCCCCCCCCCCCCCCCACACACACACACCCACACACACACAAATATAGAAGGAGGAAAGATGAGAGAACTCAAAGGGGGGGACATGTAAATCTGTCAGATCACGACTGGACTAAGGTTTATTTTGAGCGTATTGAGAGAGGGGGGCCGGGCGGCGATGTTTTGTTCACCCACGTCCGTAGGTATTTCACCCACCACGGGATGAATTTACCGTGGGCGTCTCGACAGGAACGTGGGAGGTTGTAGGAAGGTTGGGTATGTGAGGCATTGCTAAGTTCATGAAGGTGCTAGGTCTATGGACCTACTGGTCTCCCATGAGGTTATTCTGGGGGAGGAAGTAGTGGTTCCGAACCCATGACCCTGGAAACACAAACCGAAACTGTCTCTATTTTCCGCTTGTTACAACATGTAATAAAGTTGTTACATCTTGGCTTAAGGTGTTTATGACGTATTAGAACGTTGTTACAACTTGCTATATTGGTTGTTATAACTGGTTAGGAGGTGTTAAAACTTGTTCGAACGTTGTACCAACGTCGAAGTTTCGGTGTGTGTTTGGCGGGGATTGTGGGTCCTGTGCTGTGGGTGACTGTGTTATATATATTTTTGGAGTGTATTTTTCATGGAGTATATTTTTTAATGCAAGTTTATAATAATCAAAGATGTATAATTTGTAAAGGTCTAGTGTATAATCGAGTTCTTGCGCAATGCAACGCGTTGCATTGTGCAATTTAAATGTCGTATACATGATGTAGTCCTGATCCAACTTGAAGTTAATTGATGATCATGATTCAGCTTTCGTGTGGTGTTATTTGCAATATACTCGGCAGGATCATTTTCGTGTGGCGTGACGAATGCTGTTGGGTAATTATATTTCGAAATATGCCACATATTGAAATGGTTTTTCTTTTCACTCTTGGGTTTTTTCTCCTAACCCTTGGGTTTTTTCCTCACCCTTTGGTTTTTTCCTCACCCTTGGGATTTTTTCCTCAACCTTGGGTTTTTTCCTCACCCTTGGGAGTTTTCTCTTCACCCTTGGGTTTTTTCCTCACCCTTGGGATTTTTCTCCTTACCCTTGGGGGTTTTTCCCATTCCCCCTCATCAGCTTCCACACAATCCCTCTCGGTTTTTCTTCTCTCGAGGGGATGGGGGAATACCCCTTCCTTTTGAGGGGGAATACCCCTTCCTCTTGAGGGGGAAACCCTTTCCTCCCTCCCTGTCTGGGATTACCCCCCCCCCCTGCCTTCCCCCCAGCCCCCCATCGGACTGGGCACCTTCACCAGAAAATCTCCTATAGGCATAAATTTCTATAGGCGATTCTTGGGAGATCAAGGGATAGAGAGTTTTATGCATATGTAGAGTGCCGGGAACTTGAAGGAACGGCTCCGTCTCGCTCGCTGCTGAAAGAAACTCTACTTTTCCTGAAAGTTGAAAAGAATAAATGCCCGTAGAAAGATATATTTTGTGGAGAGAGGGGGAGGACGTGGGGAGGTGGGTAGTGGTGGGGATGGGGAGGTAGGGAACTAGGGGAACTTGAAGTGGTGGGGGGGAAGGGAGGGGTTGGGGGGAGGGTACTGCCCAGCTTGGGTACGCAAGCATTTAAAACGGGGGAAGGGGGAGGGGGTAGAGATTGGTGGGGGTGGGGGGGTTGGGGGTGTGATGTCTCTGTTGAGGTGTTTCCGGTCTAGTGAGCAACCATTCCCCTTCACTCCCTGGGTGATATAAGTTGGGTTACGTAAGTGTCAAGCTTAACAATTATCAGTTTTGTACACAATTTGATATTTAAGCTGGTTATTACCCGAGTGTGGAGGGGGGGGGGAGGGGTTAGGGGGTTACGTTCGTCCCACAGCTGACGTCAGTCACTGACTGTCGGGGGGTTGGGGGTTGAGGCGAAAGCTGAGTTAAACAACTCAATCCAGTTGACGCTCGTATGACCAGTCTCTCTCACTCAGATCATATACACTGATTGTTCCCTACACCGCCCCACGGGTGCAGCTGGAAGTGCAGTTGTCCTGACAATGGGCGATGGCTTGTACTTTGAGTGGGGAGTCGTATAAACAACTGGGTCTCTACCCTTCACGCCCAACTATTTGCCTTGCTCCTTGCACTGAAATGTGCACAAGTCTCCGAGCTTGATACATTAATTGTAATTGACTCTTTATCATTCTTAACTGCTCTGAACTCTTTAAGACATAACTGTAACATGCTCGTGTCTGAAGCTAAACACAAATACAATAAAATTATTAATGATGGTAACAGAGTCCATTTCATATGGACTCCATCTCATGTTAGCCTCCGAATGCATGATAGAGCTGATGAGTTAGCCAAAGTATCTGCCTGTAAAGGAGAAATTAAGTATAAACTTGGATTATACATAATAATTGGGGTGCATAATAAATGAACTAAACTCGTATGAGGTCGGTCTCTTAACACCAAACCAATGGAGCACTAACTTGTATAGAACTTGCAATAACAATTTTTGGACCCACTGTGCAATATACATTATCAATACATTCGATTAGTAGGTCAGCCAGAGGCTTAGGGCCCGCGCAGGAATATCCCAGAAAAAAAAATCGAGATTGCAAATACAATTTATCACTGAGAAAAATGTCGACAAAATATATGCAGACTTCGTTATGCAAGCCCCTTGGGAATCGTTGCCAGCAAACATTAATATTATGGCTCTTCAAGCAGAATACAGACACCAACATCCATCTGCTGTGAGCTTCAGACTGATCAGTAAACCAAGAGAGGCAAGAATCCGGAGCTGCAGTAAAGTCAGGAAATTCTATAGTTTGAGGCACTCAAATGGGTGTTCAACTTTGCAGACATGTTACAAATTCAAAAAGGCTTTCCAACATGCTATTGCAGAACACCGAGAACACAACATTAACGATTCGAGAACTGCCATTGAAACCTTGTATATGAACATTTACATCAACATCTTTCCAACCACCAATGTTATCGCATGAATGCAAAACCTCAAGTCTCTAAATACTTAACCCGTCTGGGTGCCAAGTCATGTAGGAACACTAGGGAACGACAGTGAAGATGAAGCGGCAAAACTTGCACCAAAGTGGAGAGGAATGTAAACATTGACATACCACAAAGTAATAACATTCAGACAGGCCTTTGTTATTGTATCTTACGACAGGAAATGTTTTTAAGTTTTAAAAACGAGAAAACGTCTGGATTTCGTCACGGGAGAATGCAGCTTACCAAGTGGAATGATTACATCATCTCCGAGAAAAATACTGAAATTAGATGTCAAAAAATGTAAACACTTTGTCAGCGTGTCTTTGAATGTTGTTTAGTGTGTAGATGTGTAGATTTAATTGTTAGTAATTTCTTCAGTGACAAACATGGGAGAGCTGGGGAGGATGGGCATTTCCTTCGTGGTAGTATGGGCACCAACTAATAGGGGCTATGGGCACCAACTAATAGGGGCTATGGGCACCAACTAATAGGGGCTATGGGCACAAGCTAATAGGGGCTATGGGCACCAACCAATAGGGGCTATGGGCACCAACTAATAGGGGCTATGGGCACCAACTAATAGGGGCTATGGGCACCAACTAATGGGGGTTATGGGCACAAACAAATGGGTGGTATGAGACTTTTTATCTCTGTGGTGATTGACCGGATGGAAACTTTCCTGCTGGTGACATTATATTTCCTGTGACGCAAGCCAGTACTACACTCCGCTGGAGCTGTCTCGTGTCACACCATACTGTGGCCTATTCCTGCCATGTGTTGCCACACCCTTGTTGTCATCATCTGGTGGCACACCTTGTCACGAGGTGGAGGTGGCAGCTTGTGTTGTCATACCCTGGTGTTGGAGTTAATGGTGCTCTGGTTCCCTCCCTCTTCTTCTCTCCCACTAAACACATAATCACACACTAATATATTCCACTTCCTGCTCCTCTTGATTTTTTTCCCACTGTCCCATCTTGTGAGGAGCCAATATCCACACCGAGCCACTATCACCTCTCACCCATTCCCTATCCCAGCGATACTCATGATAAGATGGGGGCTTATACCCCCCCTCCCATGGTCTCCCCCCGTCCCTTCATGTTGGGGGGGGGTCCCCTCCTTGTCTCTGTGTCCCTGTTTCTCTGTCTGTCTGTCCCAGTCTCTCTCTCTCTCTCTGTCCCTGTCTCTCCCTGTGTCTGTCTGTCCCTGTCACACACACACACACACACACACACACACACACACACACACACACACACACACACACACACACACACATACATACACACACACACACACACACACACACACACACACACACACACACACACACACACACACACACACACCACACACACACACCACACACACACACACACACCACACACACACCACACACACACACACCACACACACACACACACACACACACACACACACACACACACACACACACACACACACACACACACACACACACACACACACACACGGGGCTCCCATTCTCCCAAGTTGGTGAAACTCTGCCCGATATCATCGGCAGACTGAAATTGGATTAGCCCGCACCGTCCCGAAGTCTGCTTCAACTATTGTGGTGCGGGACTGTGGCGTTGAGAGGGGGGGGGGGAAGGTGTGGAGGGGGGCGTGATGGGGGGCGTGGAGAGGGGGGTTGGTCATTAGGAGAGGGGGGAAGGGGGTGGGACGAAGTTTCTTCCCGAAAATATATTTAAATGGGGGGGAAAAGGTGTATAGATGATCCTTGCAGGAACAGAAGTTAATGTGGGAGACTTCTTGGTAGGGCAATGGAAAGGTTTCCTGAAGGGATAGAGACAAAGATTGAAGGGATAGAGACGGGGATAGAGGTTGACTCATTTCCCACGCTTTTATATCAATATTTGGAACTTTGCAGCGAATCAGCTTCAACGTCTTCATCTGTTGACAGTTCTGAAACTGAAAAAAAAGTTCTTTCTGACTTCC
>NC_091187.1:16953578-17011442 GCF_040958095.1 Procambarus clarkii
CCTCGACCAGGCCTCCTTTTTGTTACACACCCCCATGAAGCAGCCCGTAGCAGCTGTCTTAACTCCCAGGTACCTTTTTACTGCTATGTGAACAGGGCATCAGTGTGAAAGTAACTCTGCCCCTTTGTCTCCGCCTCCGCCGGGGATCGAACCAGGAATCATAGGCCTACGTGAGAGGCAAGAGCGTTCTTTGACACGTGTTATCCTAAGGTTATCATAGACACCCCTGAATCTTTGTATTTTGTGATCGTATAACAATAAATAGGTCAATAAACTTGGTCAACCCATTCGCCCTATAACAGGTCCATCCTGGGGGACCCCCTGACGTCTACCTCGGGGGGAAGGGGGCCCTAAAATCCCCTTAGGATGCGCCCTGGTCATCCACACCCCCCTCACCTATCCCGGTCACACTCCCTACGCTTCTCAAAGGCTGCTCCTCCCCCACCATATCATCAGCCATGCTGAAAATTGTATTACCAGTACACAATTTTGGAAACAGATTTGATTTCCGCAGAGGTTTCTTGCTTCTGAGGGCTCAGGGTGGGTGTGTGTGTGTGTGTGTGTGTGTGTGTGTGTGTGTGTGTGTGTGTGTGTGTGTGTGTGTGTGTGTGTGTGTGTGTGAGAGTGTGTGTGTGTGAGTGTGTGTGTGTGTGTGTGTGTGTGTGTGTGTGTGTGTGTGTGTGTGTGTGTGTGTGTGTGTGTGTATGTGTATGTGTGTGTGTGAGTGTGTGAGTGTGTGAGTGTGTGTGTGTGTGTACTCACCTAATTGTACTCACCTAATTGTACTCACCTAATTGTGCTTGCGGGGGTTGAGCTCTGGCTCTTTGGTCCCGCCTCTCAACCGTCAATCAACTGGTGTACAGATTCCTGAGCCTATTGGGCTCTATCATATCTACATTTGAAACTGTGTATGGAGTCAGCCTCCACCACATCACTTCCTAATGCATTCCATTTGCTAACTACTCTGACACTGAAAAAGTTCTTTCTAACGTCTCTGTGGCTCATTTGGGTACTCAGCTTCCACCTGTGTCCCCTTGTTCGCGTCCCACCAGTGTTGAAAAGTTCATCCTTGTTTACCCGGTCGATTCCCCTGAGGATTTTGTAGGTTGTGATCATGTCCCCCCTTACTCTTCTGTCTTCCAGTGTGTGTGTGTGTGTGTGTGTGTGTGTGTGTGTGTGTGTGTGTGTGTGTGTGTGAGAGAGAGACGGGGTGGGGATGGAATAGGGAGGAAGATACAAAATCCTTCGCTCCCTCTCTCCTTTCATTCCCTATTCATGTCCTTTCTTGCCTTTGCTTTCACTCTGCATCCATCATCTCTCTCTCTCTCTCCGTGTGTCTATCACTCTCCACCCGTCCTCCGTGCTTTCTCTCAACTTTCCCCCAGGGTTGTGGTTGAGGGGTGGCCGGCCCCAGCGGCCATCAGCGCCAGACCTGCCCCACGAGAGAGTCGTCGAGGCCGACCACTCCACTAACACACTGGTCAATAAACGCCATGATAAATGCTGTTGCTCGGGATGGATGGCCCTCGACCAGCTGCTGCCTTCTCCTTCCCTCTCCCTCCCTCCTTCCCTCCCTCCTTCCCTCTCCCTCTCTCCTTCCCTCCCTCCTTCCCTCTCTCTCTATCTTTCCATGCACCTTTAGTTTTCATACATTTATCTTCCTCCGTCACTTGGTTCCTATGTAACTACTCAACTTTTCTTCTCTCAATCTATCCCCATTTCCCGCTACTAGCCCCCCCCCCATCTACGCCCCAGCGACCCCACCTGCACAAGGACCCCTCCTATCCTCCTGCGGCTAGTTGAGGGCGTGCAGGCACCGCTGCCGTCCCAAACACCAGATTCAGTGAAGAAACTGGGGGCGGTGGCCTCTTCTCCACGTCGGTACTGATAGAAGAAGGGATTTTTGCTGCAAGTGTGGAGTGGAAGGGTTGGGGGGGGATGTGTGATTGTCGGGGGGAGGGGAGATTGATGGTGTTTAGGGTGGGGGGGGGGTTGATAGTAGTGTGGTGGTTAGGGGGGAGGTGGAGTGTTTGATTGGGGATGGTGGTGGTGGTGTGGGGTTTATTTTCTCTTCTATTGTCCCCCCTCCACTACCTGCTTCTCTCTCTCTCTCTCACTCTCGTTTCCTCTCACTTTCCCGTAGCCTCTCCCTCTCCCCCCTTCAGAAGTTGAAAAAATAAATGGGTTATGAATATATTTGCTCCGGGTTTTTATGCAAATTGTGGGTAAAGTGAGAATGAGCTGAATAGTGTAGAGGGGGTGACTGTTGGCCCCTCTATAGGGAGGGGGGGGGGCAGTGAGGTGGTGGGGGGGGGGGCGTGGTTAATGGTGTGTGGGGGCAGGTAGGGTATGTGCTCGCCTAATTGTATCCATCTAATTGTTCATATGGGAGTCGAGTTTCAGCTCTTGAGCCTAGCATCTTTAAGTGTTACAGTTCCTTGAGCCTTGTGGACTGTCGTCATACATATATTTATAACTGTGCACTCTACCTCTTTTAGTCTTTTCTTATACAAGACTTACGTCTTTCTTCTTCAGCTTTGTGACTACAGTGTATATATATGGAGTTTTTTTTTTTTAACCACTGTTGTGTTTAAACTCCATTGGTGTCCTATTTTCTAATTTTGGTCCGCATTGATGGTCATAACATGTTTTGAATGATTTCCTTGTCAGGGTTTTGAAGGGAGTTCTTGCCTTGGCCAGGCAAGCGTTATACTGCTGTGGATAACTCTGTGATGTGACTCTGCGAGTCAGGCTACGCTTAGTGCCTGTCACTCCATCTCTGTCACTTTCTTCAAGATTCCTCCCTCGTGTGGCACCTTGCATACCGTCTCCTGCTGTCTCCTTACATTCTTTACGCTTGCATGAGTTACTTTTGGTTGCTTTTTGTTGGACAAATCTTGCAGTTGGTCCAGCCAATCTTACACTTCCTTACTATCTGCCTCGGTGCTTGTTATACTTGTCGCGTTATCTGCGAACATAGCAAGTAATCAGTTCCCCTCTTGAAGATCATTTGCATGTGTAAGGAAGATGATGAGACGAGAGAATTATAGCTACTGAAGATGATGAGACGAGAGAACTATAGCTACTGAAGGAGTTAATGACGGCGCCTCATCACTCTTGACTGTTGTCTGTTCTAATTGTGTCAATCAGCTGTTGTTTAGTTCACTGCCCACTGGTTCGCCCTCTCTCTCTCGCCCCCTCTCTCACTCCTGACTGTCTCGCTTGCATGCTCGGGATCTGTTCTTAAGGCTTTCTAACAATCTAAAAAATATACCTTGGAATTAGTGTGTGTGTGTGTGTGTGTGTGTGTGTGTGGAGAGGGGGGGAAGGGGGTCGTTAGGTGGTAGGAACCAGGGTTCAGATTCACGAAGCAGTTAGGCAAACACTTACGAACCTGTATATCTTTTCTCAATCTTTGGCGGCTTTGTTTACAATTAGTAAACAGTTAATGAGCTCCAAAGCACCAGGAAGCTGTTTATAATAATAACAACAGTTGATTGGCAAGTTTTCATGCTTGTAAACTGTTTAATAAATGTAACCAAAGCCGTCAAAGATTGAGGAAAGATGTACACGTTCGTAAGTACTTGCGTAACTGCTTCTGACCTCCCGGAGTTCCAGGCCGTCGTTCCTTTGAGTGATTGTGTGGCGTCCTGTGAACCTCGCCTTGAAGGATGTTAAGGATTGTTTGCATCCTGCTACTGTGGTGCTGCCAGGTGTGTGTGGGCTTGTGTGCACAGCCGGATTATAGCTAATGCATCAATAGCTATAAGTATTTTATACGTCCGGATCATGACTCTCCTCGAGTTAGCAAGGGGGGGGATATAGCTTAAAGGGTAGATACAAAGTATATTGGACGTAGTTTTTACTAAAAAGATTTTTTAATATATTCTTGTCTAGGTTCCCAAGGATTATTTTGACGTGTGTCAGCCTGGAATAGGCCCGGTTTCCTCTGGTGATAGGCTTCGGGCTAGCTGTAGGCCTATATAATTTTCTCTCGCTGACTAGATGTGCATTCTGTTTCCTTTGTGGGAGTTGAACCTCAGTTTTTAGCTGAATGTGTTGTGATTTTTCTCCCGGCACACTTCTTCTGTCCCATAGACGGTGATATCTCTAAATCATGTTTGACTAGCATGTCTGTCATCTGTCTGTTTTCCTGCCACGCTTGACATCTTGCCTCCCTCCCTCTCTCTCTCCCTGTCTCCCTCCCTCTCTCCCTCCCTCTCCCTCATCTTCCTGGCGCCTTTCCTGGGAACTGCTGATCCTCCTGTGAGGGATTCATAGCAGCGATCATAATCCCATTTGTCTTTATTGATCCCAACCAGTTTGCTGACAACGCCTCTACCACACCACAGTCTCCCCCCTTCTTCCCCACCTCCTCCTTGGTACAGTGCCCTTTTTCCCCCCTCTCCCCCATTTCCCCCTCCCTCCCTATTTTCCCCCTCTCTCCCCCTCTCCATGATATCGTATGGCCTTCGTATTCGATTCTTGGAGAATCTATACTACCCTAATCCTGCTCCTCCTTCCTCTGACCTGCTCTTCCTACTCCTCCTCCTCCTCCTCCTTCGTTTCTACTTCATTCTTCTTCCTTCTTTTCTGCCTCTTCCTTTCGCGTCCTCTGCCTTGTTCATGTTCTGAATTATTTTCTATTTGTGCTTTTTATTATATTTGTTTTGCCATGTCTCATATTCTTCTACTGTTCTTCCCGCCTTTTTCTCTCTCTCCTTTTCTCTCTCTCCCACCTTTCCTCCAATCTCCCTCCACACACATCTTCGTAATTTTTTTCTTCTGTCTCCATGTTCGGGTCCCTCCACACCTTCAATGAGAGGGAGGGAGGGAGACTGCTAAGCTTCCCTCACTACTAATACTGGATTATGTCTCTAATGGCTCCCTTCCCGATAATTCCTTCCTTCCTTCCGTCCTTATTCCTTCCCTTCCCTCCCCTTCCCTTCCCTTCCCTCCCCACTGGACTGATCCAATTGAAGCTGGTGAACCAGACAGTATATAATCAGTCGCTCAAAATGAAAGATAAGATTTATATCTCTCTATTTCCTCCTTGCATGTCTGCAACATTTATATAATAATAATAATAATAATAATAATAATAATAATATTTATTTAGGTAAAGGTACATACATAAAGAGATTTTACAAAGTTTGTTGGCTTTATAGATAGAGCTAGTACATACAATGCCTAAAACCACTATTACGCAAAGCGTTTCGGGCAGCTTGTAATGGCGGCAGAAATGTAATTTCTGGCGGCTTGTAATGTTGTTTTGGGAGTCCCGGGACGCGCCGGGGGATTGTTATGAATATTAGTTGATGGCTTTTTTCCTGTATTTCGTGTGTGTGTGTCGTATATGGCAATGTATTGGAACCGGGTTTTGAAAGTTGAGATTGTTTAACTTTATAAAATATTTAAACAGCAATAAAAAAGTATTGTCGCCTGTCTTAACTTGATTTGTTTTGCTGTTTAGTCAAAGGTGGAGTAGCTCTGTATTGGTCCCCGTGATATACACACTGGTGGATTTATTTTTTTTCGTATTTATAATTTTATTAAATTAATTTTTTTCTGCAGTTTTATGGTGTCTTAAGATAATAGTGTACTCACCTAGTTGTACTCACCTAGTTGTGCTTGCGGGGGTTGAGCTCTGGCTCTTTGGTCTCGCCTCTCAACCGTCAATCAACAGGTGTACAGATTCCTGAGCCTACTGGGCTCTTATCATATCTACACTTGAAACTATGTATGGAGTCAGCCTCCACCACATCACTGCCTAATGCATTCCATTTGTCCATCACTCTTGACACTAAAAAAGTTCGTGTGTGTGTGTGTGTGTGTGTGTGTGTGTGTGTGTGTGTGTGTGTGTGTGTGTGTGTGTGTGTGTGTGTGTGTGTGTGTGTGGATATGAATATAAAATATACGTCTGTATGTATGTCAAATTTTTAGTTATTGTATATTCTCATATTGCTTTCTTTCCACAGGTAAGTGGATAGAGGTGAAAGGGGCGGCAGCTTCGGTAATTACTATTGACCTAACTTGGTAATGTGTGTTTGTCTTTAGTTAAGTGGTTATTGATATTATTATTATTATTTAAATTGTCTCTGATCCTTTATTTGTCTCGCTTCTCCCTCTCACCTTTCCTTTCTTATCTCTTCCTTCTCTTTTTATATCATTTTCTTTGTTTTCATTATTCATTTGTTCATTGTCTTCATATATCTACTTAATTCCTTCCTCCCTCTCATTTGTATCTTCCTCATCATTTGTCTATCTTGGAGGTGCATCTTTATCTATCTTTGTCTCTCTTTCCCATTCACATCTACACATACGTCTCTTCCGTTTTACAAGACACTCATCACGTTCTCCTTCCGCTCTCCACACCTACTCTCTTCCTCCTACTTTCTCGACGTCAACCCTGCCCCACACACAGCTTCTGGGAGATGTCTGGGAATCCACTTAGGCGAGAGAGGGAGAAGTTGCTCATTAGGAGGGGAAATCTCCAATCTCCTGTAGAGGCGGGGGGGGGGGATACTAATAGATCCTCCATTCACCTCTCTTATACAAACACATACACACATACACAATCGACTTGAGAATGGTCCAGGACGGACCGAAACTTCGTCGTCCCTTCACCTTCTAGTGTGTGGTCTGGTCGACACACACACACACACACCCTCAGGAACCTGTACACCTGTTGATTGACGGTTGAGAGGCGGGACCAAAGAGCCAGAGCTCAACCCCCGCAAGCACAATTAGGTGAGTACACACACACACACGCACACATTGACACACTCTCTCTCTTTCTATTTCTCTATTTGTTTCTCTCTCTCTCTCTCTCTCTCTCTCTCTCTCTCTCTCTCTCTCTCTCTCTCTCTCTCTCTCTCTCTCTCTCCTTCCTGTGTCTACTTTATTACCGTCGTTTCTACTTTTCTTACGCTACAAATTTTAATTTCTGATTTCCTCTTTCAAATTACCCTCCTGTCCTTAAATATTGTCTTTTTCGCCGCATTCTTCCAAAGTCTCTTTTTTAAAATCAAATTGTCTTGTTTTCTTACGTCCTTCAGCTCAGCTTGCTAATTTTCCCTCTAATATTACGTCAACCATTTCCCCTCTTCCTTTCTTCATCCTATTCCCCTCGTCCTTTCTTCCTATCCCCCCCTTTTCTTGTCTTTCCAACCATTCCACCCCTCTCTTTCCCCTACTTTCTTGTATCCCTCCCTCCCCTCTGGTTCCTCCTCCCTCCCCTCTGCTCATTTCCTTTCCCCTCAGCGGGCTCTAACAACCGAGCCAATTGTTGACCGCCACTGGCCACTTAGCAAGACTTAAGTGCCCCCCTAGTCCCAGGTGTGGACAGGTAGAGGGGAGCTTTCCTGTGTCCTCCCCTCACCTGGTCAAGGGGACACTAGAGGGGGCTGCCTGAGGGGAAGGGCTCGGAGAGGTGTGGTTGGGGAGAGACCAGGTAAAGGGATGCGGTTGAGAGGGACGGGGGAGAGGGGAGGATAGAGAGGGACGGGGGAGAGGGGAGGATAGAGAGGGGCGTGGTTGGAGAGCAGGGCGTGGGGCTCACCTGTTGAGGGGAAAGCAACAGGTGTGTGAGTGAGCCTCTCCCCTCACTCTTGTGATACTTCTCCCCTCCCTCGTCCGGTTATCTACGAGGGTGCCCTCAGGTGCACAACTGTCGTCCCCTCCCCCCCCCTGACCCCCTCCAACCCCCCCTCCACCCCCAACCCTGGCCCCTCACCCCCCCCCCACTCCTTCCCCTCTCTGCTCGACTCATATTTGTCAGCAATTTATACTCGAATATATTCATTTTGATTTAATATTTTCGAAGCTTCATGAAAACAAAATTATTAAATTTTTTTTTTAGGTGTTTTATATTCGTATATTTAATACATTTTCAGCTGTTACAAACTTTTCATGTCGTGAATGTGTCTGTGTTTCTGCCAGACTGATTTGTTTTCATTTGCTTTCTTGCTTGTTTTCTTACTATTTTTTTTAACGGGTGTAAGTTTTTTTTGCTGCATTTGTGTGTGGTTAATTTTTTACGTTTGAGGTTGGCCGGTTGGGCCCAAGAGCTGAAGCTTAACACCTACAAATACCGCTCCTTTTTTCCTACTTTAATTATAAAGACTTGGAGAGGGAACAAGTGAATGAAAGTTGAAGAGATGTGGAATATTTTGCGAGGTTTTGATAGCTCTCTCTGTCTGACGCCATGTGTTAGGAGCAGTGGCGTGCTAATGCATTTTGACGGGGACAGGCAGACTGTACACAGACACACAGACACACACACACCTACTCTTCTGATGGAGCTCGAGAAGCTCAGGAATCTGTACACCAGTAGATTGACAGTTGAGAGGCGGGACCAAAGAGCCAAAGCTCAACCCCCGCAAGCATAACTAGGTGAGAACACAAAGACACCACTATATCGAACAAGTGACCTGTCCCCAGTATGCATTCCCTACAAGAAGCTATCTCCCGGATACCTATTGGTAGGTGAACAGAGGTATTAGGTAATAGGAAGCGTGACCAACAATTTCTCAACCATTTCCATTAGATTAGCATTTTAAAAGCACTACAATCACCTTCTGTGATTCAATAAATCGCTGAACTATATGTTTAACTGATCTCCAACCCTGTCCATGGAGGATTTAATAATATATATATATATATATATATATATATATATATATATATATATATATATATATATATATATATATGTGGTTAGCACTGTAAATGTGTAGCCACGTCTGTGGTAGAAAATAATAATAATACAAAAATTCTCTCCCGCCCGGGATTCGAACCCGGGGTCATATTTGCATGTTTTGCTCCCGTGGGCAGTGATGTTACATCCCCCGAGTAGTGGTGGAGTGAGTTTCCAAAGGCACATAATGGGTTCTGGAAAATACACGGTGTTGTATTATCCCAATCATGAGTCCCATACATCATACATTTAATACAATTGACAAGTAAAAAATAAGTCAAATCAGAGGATCGAATTGCGCTTCGAAACTCCGTAAACAGTAAAATTTAATAAAGTCTTGTAGAGGGGAGAAGTGTATTTGTTTCTGGCGCCGGGAGAACCGGGTGAGGGGGGGGGGGGGGAGAGGGAGAAACTCCCCCCTCACTCACCCTCTACCCACCCCTCACTCACCCTCTACACCCCCTTACTCATCCTCTACCCACCCTTCACTCTGTGACTCACCAATATCAGGGAATCATCAACATCACGTCAGGAGGTCCCCCCTTGTGCCAGGTCCTTATATCTCTTCTCTTGGAGGGTTAAAGTGTAGGCCCCCTTCCTGCCCTCACCTTACCTTCATCCTGCCTTCACCTTCCCTTCATCCTGCCTTCACCTTCCCTTCATCTTGCCTTCACCTTACCTTCATCCTGCCTTCACCTTACCTTCATGCTGCCTTCACCTTACCTTCATCCTGCCTTCACCTTACCTTCATCCTGCCTTAACCTTACCTTCACCTTACCTTCATCCTGCCTTCACCTTACCTTCATGCTGCCTTCACCTTACCTTCATCCTGCCTTCACCTTACCTTCATCCTGCCTTAACCTTCCCTTCATTCTGCTTTCACCTTCCCTTCATTCTGCCTTCACCTTCCCTTCATCCTGCCTTTACCTTCCCTTCATCCTGCCTTCACCTTCCCTTCATCCTGCCTTAACCTTCCCTTCATCCTGCCTTCACCTTCCCTTCATCCTGCCTTAACCTTCCCTTCATCCTGCCTTCACCTTCCCTTCATCCTGCCTTAACCTTACCTTCATCCTGCCTTCACCTTCCCTTCATCCTGCCTTAACCTTACCTTCATCCTGCCTTCACCTTACCTTCAGCTGATCCAAAATCGTCTTTTTTCCTGCGGTCATCTGAATATTTATCTTCCTCTGCCCCGTCACTCCCCATGGAGGGAGGATGGGGAGAGGGATAAAGGGAGGATGATGGGAAGTGAGAGAGAATGGAGGGTATGTAGAGAAAGAGGATGTGGGGGGGGGATTGGAGGGGAAAGAATAGGGGAATAAGGAAAGGGGGGAGGAAGAGAGAGAGAAGATGGGGGAAAGGATGGAGGTGGAAAAGAAAAAAAATTGTTTAAGGATACGACAATTTACTCAAGAAAGGGTCGAAACTGGAGGGTTGTGGGGTAGTGATGGTTTGGAGGGAGGGAGGGAGGAAGAGAGAGAGGGAGAGGGAAGGGGAGGGGGATGGTTGATCCTTCTCTCCCCCTTTCCTCTGACGTCTAGTGCATCACAATGACCAACCCCCTCCCCCTCTCCATCTCTCCAGGTCTGCCTCCCTCCCAATAAAGTTGATGACCTCCTTCTCTTCAGCCAGGCGTGGCTCCCACTGACCACCTACGCCAGCCCCTCGATCAAAGCTCTGATTGAGCTCCGGTCGATCAAAGCCAGCTGCCCCACAGCAGCTGCCCCACAGCAGCTGCCCCACAGCAGCTGCCCCACAGCAGCTGCCCCACAGTACCTGCCCCACAGCAGCTACCCACAGCACCTGCCAATGCCTGGGACCTCTTTTGTAAACATGTCATTTCTGTTGCTCTAGTATTCGAGCACTTTCTCCCTTTGCAGACGATGGGTCACAATATCGTGGCTGAAGACATGATGACCAGACCAAACACCAGAAGATGTCGAGACGACGACGTTTCGGTCCATCCTGGACCGGAATCGACTTGACAATGGTCGAGGAAGGACCGAAATGTCGTCGTCTCTTCATCTTTTGGTCATTATTGCCTCCTGTGCTTCCTTTAATCTTATGGACGAGCAATAATCTAGAAACAGTAATAGTAATCCGGAAAAATGATCATCCGGATAACATTCGAATGAAGAATCTTTCGGATAAGGAACCGACCGCATAAGAAATCACCCGAGAGAAGGGTCCAGTAAAGCGGAGAAGTACATCATCAGAGCTTCGAAGGGATAAGACTGGCTTGGATCCTCATGATTAATGTATTCGATGGGTAGTGGGGGTGGAGTGGGGGGGATGCTGGGGGAGGGGTAGTGGGTGGGGGATGATGGGGGGGGGGATGGAGGTGGACCTAATATGTTGTGTATTGAAAGGAATAACGATAATACTCAAAGAAATGACACTAACGTCACATAGCAATGAAAAAATCATTTGGGGCAATGAGGGGGAGATTCGAACCGACGCCTGGTTTGAAGGGAGATTCGAACCGACGCCTGGTTTGAAGGGAGATTCGAACCGACGCCTGGTTTGAAGGGAGATTCGAACCGACGCCTGGTTTGAAGGGAGATTCGAACCGATGCCTGGTTTGAAGGGAGATTCGAACCGATGCCTGGTTTGAAGGGAGATTCGAACCGACGCCTGGTTTGAAGGGAGATTCGAACCGACGCCTGGTTTGAAGGGAGATTCGAACCGACGCCTGGTTTGAAGGGAGATTCGAACCGACGCCTAGTTTGAAGAGAGATTCGAACCGACGCCTGGTTTGAAGGGAGATTCAAACCGACGCCTGGTTTGAAGGGGGATTCGAACCGACGCCTGGTTTGAAGGGAGCGTGTAGTGGAGAATTCCAACACATACACCAGAGGGCAGGGGGGGGGGGGGGAAGAGAGGTTATATGTAAAACTTGAGCTGGCATCAGTACGCAGAACATGCATCCCCGCTCCTGTGCCAGGTAAGTCCACTACGGGCTCTCCATAGCCCGTGTTATTTAGAACTTTTTTGGATGGTTGTACATAGCCGGCTTGATGCCTTCTTATGATACTTAGAACTTTTTGTTCCCAGTAGATAAATCTAAAATATCATCATCAGTAGGAGCCTCTGGACTTTCTGTGGATTCAGTGGAATCCCTGGTTGAATTACTTACACCATGCCATGGTACAGGAACGGCTGGGAATACCCAGATCACGGGTTCGAATCCCCACATTTCTCCATAATAATAATTATAACAAATTAAGTGAATGATTTTTCAATTCGGTTGACCATAATCAACCTCTTGTTATCGGGTACCAATCACTCGTGTGGTGGGGGGTTGTAGAGGGGGGGGGGGAGCGTGTCGAACAAGCGCATTGTGAGAGGGGGGGATTGGGTGGGGGGGGGGAAGAAGAGGTCATTGACTTTCACTAGTTTGAGTTGTAACTGGAATTGTAAAGATCTGCCTCGGAAACCTGCGTGGAATATCTTTTTTCCTCATTAAACATTTATAGCAGATAACTACACATTTATATACGTAATATATATATATATATATATATATATATATATATATATATATATATATATATATATATATATATATATATATATATATATATATATATATATGCAATTGACGATCACAAAACACTGATCATTTTATGCGGAAAATCCACAGAGAAATATGAAATGAGGTGAACGTTTCGGCTTTGTTAAAGCCTTTGTCAACACCAGAATGACATCAGTGGAGAGTTATCTGTCAGTCTGGTGTTGACAAAGGCTTTAACAAAGCCGAAACGTTCACCTCATTTCATATTTCTCTGTGGATTTTCCGCATATATATATATATATATATATATATATATATATATATATATATATATATATATATAAACCGTAAGTGTAGCTGGGATGGGAAAGTATTTACATGTAAACAAACGCCCTCTCATGACCTCAAGAGTGACTGGAAGATTTATTGTGAAATTTAACACAAAAAACAGTTCTTTTATTTCATGTTATTTCAGATTAAAATATATAATATAAAGTATATTTAAGGATAAAGGTAAATACATTTTGAACGTTACCAAGAGGGAAGGTGAGGGAACTATCAGGGGGGAAAGTGCCAAGCCATTACGACTATATAGCACTTGGAAGGGATCAGGATAAGGATTAGGGATGGGACGGAGGGAAGGAATGGCACACAACCACTTGGACGGTCGGGGATTGAACGCTGACCGGCATGAAGCGAGACCGTCGCTCTACCGTCCAGTCCAAGTGCTTGGACAGTAACTTAGTGTTACTTATCTCGCTAATTGGAGAGTACTGGGTAGTGCTTACTCCTGAAAGCAGACTTCTCCTCCACATAGAAATGGCTCCATAAATTTGGGCCAAATATATGATCTCTCGGTTACGGGCTATTCATGGCTACTGTGACCAGGCTACTGTGTACAAACTGTGTACTGCTACTACTGTAACCATTGAGCAGCCCAGGAATGAGATCCCAGCCTCAAGTGCTCCCAGAACCAATTTTGTCCACATGTGAAATATCTTACCTGAAATAAGACTCAAGAATTAGGACTCAAGTTCTTTAATTTATTATAGTATTTTTTACAGGGTGAACATGGTGCTACATAGCCTTCCCGGTTTGGTGCCTTCTATTGATAATTACTTACTTACAGGGTGAACTCTAGAAACATAAAAAGGCAAAACTGGTAAAATCTCTGTGGGATCTGTTGATACGTGTAAGTACATTCACTCACTGGCCCGCTCGTAATCTTCTCTCTCCGGATGCTTGGGATAAGGAATACGAATACTCCAACAATTCTACAGAAAACAACCCTATCTGCCATGTATCCGTGGAGAGTTATCTTTCCCTTAAGATTACTTACTGGCCGCCTTTGTTTCATCCCCCACCCAAGCACTTGGGCTGGACGGTAGAGCGACGGTCTCGCTTCATGCAGGTCAGTGTTCAATCCCCCTACCGTCCAAGTGGTTTGGGCACCATTCCTTACCCCTCGTTCCATCCCAAATCCCTATCCTGATCCATTCGCAGTGCTATATAGTCGTAATGGCTTGGCGATTTCCCTTGAAAATTCCCTCACTCCCTTCCCCCACCCACCCTCTTGTATGCTGGGGCAGGGGCGTGGGTGGTTTTTGGGGGAGTTGGGAAGGAGTTTGTTGGGTAAGATATAATGTTATTAGGAGCTAATGATGGGGAGGGAGGGAAGGGTAGGGGTGGGGGTGGGGAAGGGACATGTCAGTGACTGACACGTTAAAGATAGAGTTCCTGCATCTTCTGTTGTTGTTGTTTTAGATTTAGCTACGAAATGTCCATGTAGCACGGGCTATGGTGATCCCGTAATGCGTCTTCTCGCAGGAGTTGTATATATCCCTACCTCCTCTTCCACTCGACCTTCTCTCCCGGGTCCCGGAACCCCTGACCTCCCCCGTCCCGGAACTCCTGACCCCCGTCACGGAACCGTTCCTCTACCCCCCGTTCCATCAAGAAGAGTATTCAGAGGACGTCATGTAAACAGCTAGAACGCTACTTGATAGTTTATCGAGGACCAAACATACCCATCCTATGGGCAGTAGAGAAAGGGGCAGTCCCATCATGGGGTCCAGGAACTAGGCCCCATCAATAGGACCATCCGCGCGTACTACCGCTCAGGCCACGGCTGTTTCCATGTGATTAGACCCGTGAAAATGTTTACAGTCAAAATCTGCATCTAAACAGAGGTCTAGAATCTCGGTAAATCTGTTACCATTGTCACATTATTAAATGATCTCAAGTTCCCCTCGGAGGACCCAATAATATTAATATTATCGTAATTATTTATTATTAAATTATTGTGCGTCTGTTACAACGCTGTTTCAGAATTTTATTGACTGTTATCTTGAGATTCTTGATGATTTCGGGGCTTTTTAGTGTCCCCGCGGCCCTGTCCCCGACCAGGCCTCCACCCCCAGGAAGCAGCCCGTGATAGCTGACTAACACCCAGGTACCTATTTTACTGCTAGGTAACAGGGGCATAGGGTAAAAGAAACTCTACCCATTGTTTCTCGCCAGCGCCCTGGATCGAACCCGGGACCACAAGATCACAAGTCTGTCCGCTCGGCCGACCGGCTCCCTGTTCTGTATGACGGAAATAATGAAATGTGTTTCTGGTATCAAAATGAACCTTCACTCACAACGGGGTGTTGACTTTCGAAACACCGACGCCAAGGAAGTGAAATGAACCCTATTTGTATAATGTTGTTGTATTTTCTTATTTAAATGCAACAGTCGCAACACAATACTGTATAAGTTGGTCGAGTGGGTTTAGTGTTGATGAATGCAATGGTGCAAACCCGCTTCTTAGAACAATGCCAACAAGGCAATGTTGTGCTTACAACACGAGCTCCAGAAGACAATACCCGGACGGTTTTGGTCAGCTGCCTCAAAAAAGAAGAGAGTGAGATCGTAAAGCTATATCTGGAGTGAAGGAAGAGAAGCGTCCAGCCTGTTTGATTCAGTGGCCCTCCACCGTTTCTAAAACAGGAGGACACCGTTGGCTGAGCCACTGACACCGGACAAAGACAGCCTCTAGATGTATAGAACAAACGCGAGTTAACAGGTTACATGAGAAGCATTACCGGCAAGAGCGCGCCGATACACACACGTCAGAGACAATAGCTTCGTGATCGAAAGAGGAAAATGAACCAACAACAGAATGACACAAAGAAACAATAGCCACAATGACATATTTAAAGACCAAGACGCTTACTGCATCCTGCTGGGGACGGTGGCTGTTGTGTGGTGGCTGAGGACTAAGAAATTGCGTGACTTTTGTTACCATTAAAGTTCTCACAGCATCCTGTTGGTAAAGATATATAAATATAAATATATATTTATATAATATGTGTGTGTGTGTACCCACTCAGCCATTTGTGCCTGCAGGATCGAGCTCTAACTCGATCCTTCCCTGACTCCTTGTCTTATGGGCTTTTGGGTTCGATGATGTAGTCTACTACCAGGACACAATGGTCACTGGCTCCTAGTGGTATTTCATGCTCTTAGAGTTCTCAATGTCTTCCTCGTTCTGGGTGAAGATCAAGTCCAGTAGACTTGGTGTATCTCATCCCATTTCTCTTGTGTCCTCCTTTACATGTTGGGTTTAGAAGTTTATTTCTATAATATCCACTAATCATGCTCCTAACGTTTCTTTCTCCATCATGTGGATTTCTGGATTCCCAGTCAATTTCTACATGATTCAGATCCCCCATGACTAGATTTTATTTTGTGTGTGTGTGTGTGTGTGTGTGTGTGTGTGTGTGTGTGTGTGTGTGTGTGTGTGTGTGTGTGTGTGTGTGTGTGTGTGTGGCAGGATTCAAAAGCTGTGACTTGAACACAGACGTAATGTTGCCTGTCACGGTCTCACGGGGTGCCGGGACCCGTGCAGGCACGTGACGTTCTGCATGACAGTCCTTCCCTCCCCTCCTCCCCCCCCCCGTCCCACCCCCCCTCCGTCCCACCCCCCCCCGTCCCCCCCCCGTCCCACCCAACACTGCTGGGTGTGGAGGAGAGAGTATCGTGGGGGTTCACATCTGGTTAGACGTCTGCTTCCCCCCCCCTCCCCCCGGGTGGCGAGTCACGAGTCTCTAGCCGTCCCTCACGTAGGACAGGACTCGTCAATCATTTGCGCAATCACTTACGAAACCTGTGCATCTTAATCATGACGGATTTGTGCACATTCAGTAAGCGGGTTATGCGCACCGAAGGTTGTTGCGTCTCGGTGCTCGTAAGGGTGCGGAGCACAACCACAACCTTACTTACAATCACAACTTCAGTGCACTACGAGGTTGTAACGCAAACTATAATAACTTTGTGTTTGGAAGTGTTGAAGCTCGTGAACTGTTTATTAAGCTAACCCGTTATGATTATAAACAGATGTACAGGTTTCGTAAGAGGCTGCGTAAATGTTTAATTAATCCTGTCACTAGTCATTGTATAGCTCGAGTTGGGTGGAGGAGCTGCAGCCTCTTCTCTTTTCCGGACAGAGGGAAGTCTGGAACCGTCTTCCAGACACGGGGGGAGTCGAACATGCTTCCTGGAACCGTCTTCCAGACACCCGGGGAGTCGAACATGCTTCCTGGAACCGTCTTCCAGACACACGGGGGGAGTCGAACATGCTTCCTGGAACAGTCTTCCAGACACGGGGGGAGTCGAACATGCTTCCTGGAACCGTCTTCCAGACACACGGGGGAGTCGAACATGCTTCCTAGAACCGTCTTCCAGACACCCGGGGAGTCGAACATGCTTCCTGGAACCGTCTTCCAGACACACGGGGGGAGTCGAACATGCTTCCTGGAACCGTCTTCCAGACACACGGGGGAGTCGAACATGCTTCCTGGAACAGTCTTCCAGACACTGGGGGAGTAGAACATGCTTCCTGGAACCGTCTTCCAGACACCCGGGGGGAGTCGAACATGCTTCCTGGAACCGTCTTCCAGACACACGGGGGGAGTCGAACATGCTTCCTAGAACCGTCTTCCAGACACACGGGGAGTCGAACATGCTTCCTGGAACCATCTCCCACCAATGTTTCCTCTCAATGCCGTACGTCCTGTCAAGGCGTCGTGCTGAGATACTTGTGGTTGGTTCTGATCTCTTGGGCCCCAGACACGCAAGGGGCCTCCAGGCTGTGGCCGCAGAGGGGCCAGGGGGCCCCCGAGCGGTGGCCGGGCCGCGTATTACGACGTAGTAGTGTCGTAGGTAAAGATAAATTATCCTGATGTCAGCCCACAGTTTCTTTATTCTTTTCCAAATTTCCTTCTCCTCCCAATTTATTAAATATATTTAAAATATAATATTTTGCGAATTTATCACTCTTTGTTTCTTCGTTTCCTACTACTATTCCTCCTCCTCTCCCTCTTCCTCCTTCCCCCCCCCCCTCCACTATCCCCTCCTCTTCCTCCGGGACGATGAGGCAATATAGAGTCGATCGCTGGTGAGGAAAGGTGCTGCCTGGAATGTTGATTATGACCTTCCTTCCTTCACCACCCCCTCTAGAGGCCCCTCTTCCTTCACCACCCCCCCCTCTAGAGGCCCCTCTTCCTTCACCACCCCCTCTAGAGGCCCCGCTTCCTTCACCACCCCCTCTAGAGGCCCCTCTTCCTTCACCACCCCCTCTAGAGGCCCCTCTTCCTTCACCACCCCCTCTAGAGGCCCCTCTTCCTTCACCACCCCCTCTAGAGGCCCCTCTTCCTTCACCACCCCCTCTAGAGGCCCCTCTTCCTTCACCACCCCCTCTAGAGGCCCCTCTTCCTTCACCACCCCCTCTAGAGGCCCCTCTTCCTTCACCACCCCCTCTAGAGGCCCCGCTTCCTTCACCACCCCCTCTAGAGGCCCCTCTTCCTTCACCACCCCCTCTAGAGGCCCCTCTTCCTTCACCACCCCCCCTAGAGGCCCCTCTTCCTTCACCACCCCCTCTAGAGGCCCCTCTTCCTTCACCACCCCCTCTAGAGGCCCCTCTTCCTTCACCCCCCCCTAGAGGCCCCTCTTCCTTCACCACCCCCTCTAGAGGCCCCTCTTCCTTCACCACCCCCCCCCTAGAGGCCCCTCTTCCTTCACCACCCCCTCTAGAGGCCCCTCTTCCTTCACCCCCCCCCCCCCTAGAGGCCCCTCTTCCTTCACCACCCCCTCTAGAGGCCCCTCTTCCTTCACCACCCTCTCTAGAGGCCCCTCTTCCTTCACCACCACCCCCCTAGAGGCCCCTCTTCCTTCACCCCCCCCCTAGAGGCCCCGCTTCCTTCACCCCCCCCTAGAGGCCCCTCTTCCTTCACCACCCCTCTAGAGGCCCCTCTTCCTTCACCACCCTCTCTAGAGGCCCCTCTTCCTTCACCACCCCCCCCCCCTAGAGGCCCCTCTTCCTTCACCCCCCCCCCTAGAGGCCCCGCTTCCTTCACCACCCCCCCCCTAGAGGCCCCTCTTCCTTCACCACCCCCTCTAGAGGCCCCTCTTCCTTCACCACCCTCTCTAGAGGCCCCTCTTCCTTCACCACCACCCTCCTAGAGGCCCCGCTTCCTTCACCCATGGGTTCTGGGGGTGCCCCCGGAAGCCGCCTGCAGACCTTAAAAAAACACGAATTTTTGTTTCTGTGTAAATAAGTCCATAGTGTAAGTGTGTACGTACGTGTGTGTTACTCTCCCCTCCTCCTCTTCCTCTCTCTCTCTCCTCTCCCTCTTAATCCAACTTCTCACTTCCTCTCCTTCTCTATCCCCCCCCCACCCCCTTCACCACCGGAACAATATTGGCAGTGGAATGACGTGACACACTGGTGGAATGTGTAGGGGCAGTCATCTCTGACATTCTTACTGGCCTCGTCTCTGGCCTTACCTCCTCCTTCTCCTCTCCCTTCTACTCCTCCTCCTCTCCCTTCTACACCTCCTCTCCCTTTTACTCACGCCCTCTCCCTTCTACTCACTCCTCTCTTCCTGTCTACACTCCATCATCGTCTGCTTTCTTGTTATAAAAATAAAGAAAAGACCAGGATAATGGGCCCAGTTTCAGGCTAGGAAGTTTAGAAAGAGGAATATTGCAAAGTAGAGGTGAGGGAGATGAAGATAGTAGATAGGGGGATGAAAAGGGGAGGGGATTGTAGACTGATAGGGAGTAGGCAGAAAGGAAAAAAAATAGTGTTTTTGAAAGCTTGGAATTGGGTAAGGTTTGTGGAAGAGAAATAGTGGATAGGAAATTTGGAAATAGGTGGCCACTGGTTGAGGATGTGAGGGGAGGGAGGGAAATAGGGAAGGATGGGCGGGGGGATATCAGGGGGAAAAGGGGGAGGGAGGGGAAGAAGTAGTGGGGTACTGTACATTACTAAGTGACTTATTGTCCGGTGCTGAAGCCTTGTTGAGATGCATTAGTGAACGTCGTTGGTGGGGAGGGGTAAGGGGGGATTGATGGGGGGTGGGGGGTGGCAGGGTTGTTAAAGAGGCCTGCAGACGGCCTCGAGGAATGAACTGAAGGAAGGTGAAGGGTAAGGGCAGGAAAGGGAGGTGGGGGGGGGGGAATGGAGCATGATCTAGTGAGGAGTTGATGAACAGAAATAGGTAGAAGAGGTAAAAACTACTGGTTTTGTGGCGTGTCTCCTCCCGCTCCCCCTCTCCCCTCTCTCTCTCTCTGTGTCTCTGTCTCTGTCTCTCTCCCTCTCCCTCCTCCCTCCCTTTCTCTCTCTCTCTCTCCCTTCCCCTCTCTCTCCCTTCCTCTCTCCCCCTCTCCCTATCTCCCCCTCTCCCAATCTCCCCTATCCCTCTCTCCTCTCCCTCCCTCTCCTCCCTGTCCCTCCCTCCTCTCCCTCTCCCTCCCTCTCCCTCCCTCCTCTCCCTCTCCCTCCCTCCTCTCCCTCTCCCTCCCTCCCTCTCTCTCTCATCCCTCAAGCCATCACGGGTATATTCGTTTCTTTTGATGTCTGTGTATTCAGAGATTCCCAGAATATTAGGATTTAATTTTTCCTGCATTCATCCCGTTTATCAGATCTCATTCATTCCGTATATCCGATTTCATTTATTCCGTATATCCGATCTCATTTATTCCGTATATCCGATCTCATTCATTCCGTATATCCGATCTCATTGATTCCGTTTATCCGATCTCATTCATCCATACTGTTATCCGGAAGACTTAATACAGCAAAAACAGCACCGTGACGATGTTGTTCTTAATTTGTCGTTGTTGTGTTGTTCTGAAAGGCCCGTTATCGTTTAATTAGAAGTTTGTTTAGGAACGCTGCTTGATTGGTTTTCTGTTAATCTGGGAAAAAATTGGTTATTTTAATTATATTATTTTAATTATTTTAATAATTTAATTATTCCACCAGTACCCAGTGCATAATGAGAACGCAATAACGTGATATATATATATCTTTGGGAGTCATGGTGGTAGGATCGAACCGGCGTTCTGGGGCTCCTCAGACGCGCGTCTTAAGGCCCACAATATGCTTAGTGCATGTCTCAACAGCCTCGTTCCACTCCGGCCATCAACGGCAGACATGCTATTCATTTTTACAATGCTAACCAGTTTGCGGGTATTTTCTTTTTGTCCTCCATGGACAGAGTTAGAGATTTCTTCTACCACATTTAGTTCTAAGGCCACTAGGTGGAGCCACCACTGTACCGACCATAACCAGTGGTGGACCAGGCTCCAGCTACCATAACCAGTGGTGGACCAGGCTCCAGGTACCATAACCAGTGGTGGAGCCGCCACTGTTGCATCCACTGGGCACTGGGCACTCTACTACCCCCCCCCATATACCCCACCAGAGATGAGGTAACACACTGACTTTACCTCGGCAAAAGTTAAGTTTATTTTTGTTTACTTAACAGGGTCAAAAAAGTTATAACACGATTGGATTTGTTGTTCTTAAAGAAGTTTTTTCTCTCGTGTAAAAACTGGGTTAAAGAAGTTGATGGTAAGAGAGCAACTTCATGTGCTTGTTCGTTGTTCTTGGTTGGGGGTTATTTGTTCCTATTTTGTTTAATGTTAATTGGGCACGGTCCTGTGAATAGTGACGCGGACACGGTCCTGTGTATAGTGACGCGGGCACGGTCCTGTGTATAGTGACGCGGGCACGGTCCTGTGTATAGTGACGCGGGCACGGTCCTGTGTATAGTGACGCGGGCACGGTCCTGTGTATAGTGACGCGGGCACGGTCCTGTGTATAGTGACACGGACACGGTCCTGTGTATAGTGACGCGGGCACGGTCCTGTGTATAGTGACGCGGGCACGGTCCTGTGTATAGTGACGTGGGCACGGTCCTGTGTATAGTGACGCGGGCACGGTCCTGTGTATAGTGACGCGGGCACGGTCCTGTGTATAGTGACGCGGGCACGGTCCTGTGTATAGTGACGCGGGCACGGTCCTGTGTATAGTGACGCGGGCACGGTCCTGTGTATAGTGACGTGGGCACGGTCCTGTGTATAGTGACGCGGGCACGGTCCTGTGTATAGTGACGCGGGCACGGTCCTGTGTATAGTGACACGGACACGGTCCTGTGTATAGTGACACGGGCACGGTCCTGTGTATAGTGACACGGACTAAACACGCACCTGCTATAGTGGCCTAGAGACCAGTCAGGCCAGAAGGGTGGTGTCAAGGTCCACACGATTAGTGCAGGAGGAGGAGGAGGAGAACTTTCACTACTGCCTCTGTCAGGAGATTATGACGTGTATATGGTGTCTTAGTAGCTCTGTCTCTGTGTCTCTCTGTGTCTCTCTGTGTCTCTGTGGCTCTCTGTGTCTCTCTGTGTCGTTCTGTGTCTCTGTGGCTCTTTATGTGTGTGTCTCTCTCACTCTCTCTCTCTCTCTCTCTCTCTCTCTCTCTCTCTCTCTCTCTCTCTCTCTCTCTCTCTCTCTCTCTCTCTCTCTCTCTCTCTCTCTCTCTCTCTCTCTCTCTCTCTTGTACTTAAACTAAAAAGGGTCAATCTCATTTTCATCTTCCTTCTCACGCCTCTTGCTGTGGAGTTGTTCACCTTGGCCCCTCTCTCAGAGCTGGTGGATTGGGGGTTGGTGGGGGGATTGGGGGTTGGTGGGGGGGGGATTGTGTGGGGCAGGAGGTGAGGAGGGTGATGAGGTCGTCTGGAGTAACTGAGGGTTTTCCTGGTTGACTCCTGCTCGATTTCCTCCAAAGGTGAAGGCAGGTCAGTCTGAGCCAGAGTTGGTGTTATAGTGTACTCGTTTTCAAGATTTTACCAGGTGTGTGTGTGTGTGTGTGTGTGTGTGTGTGTGTGTGTGTGTGTGCGTGTGCGTGTGCGTGTGTGCGTGTGCGTGTGTGTGTGTGCGCGTGTGTGTGCGCGTGCGCGTGTGTGTGCGCGTGTGTGCGCGCGTGTGTGCGTGCGTGGGGGTGCCCGCATGCGGGCTCTCCTAGATGTGCTTACCCAGTTGTGCTTACAGAGTCAAGCATCAGTGTCTGATAACTTTTGTTTTTCATAACTAATATATATTCATAATATTGACTAAACTGTATCTTAATCCATTCTTTATCTTACTCCATTATATTATATATAAAGAGTTCGCTTTCACTTCATATACTTTGTTTTACCCCGTAGGATCTTAAGTAAACATTTTATCTCCCCATTCTCTCATTCCTCTAATCATCAAGAGTGCTAAAAGTTCCCTCGAGCGTGGGCTTCACAATCAAGAGTGGGTGTGACGTACGTGGCCCATAGCACACGGAAGGATTCCCCTGCCAAGTTGTCTGAACGTTGGTCATCTTGGCACATGTTGGTCTCATATGTGTTAGCAGGGGCCCATATATATATATATATATATATATATATATATATATATATATATATATATTTATATATATATATATTTATATATATATATATATATATATATATATATATATATATATATATATATATATATATATATATGTATATATAATAGAAGAGGCAAGCAACAAGAGAGGGGCTTTTCTGCTTGCAGAAGAGGCACGCAAACTGTAGGGAAAGTGGGTTGAATAGCAGACGTGCACATCTTTCTAAGACGGGGAGACTGCCATCTTAGGACCTTGCTGACAACTGTGCCAAGGTGGTTTTATAATCCACTTGTTATATTCTGGTAATCAATTGGAATTGGCAAGGGAAGGCTAATTGGGATGTAGTTCGCCTCGGTAGCTTTCATCTCGGGGGCGAGGCACGCCGGCTTGGAGGTCAACCTTGAACACAATTGCTGTGGTTACTGAGGCAGCAGGTCTGCCTAAGTGGAGGATTAGTCAGCAGACACTAGTCCTTGTTGATCTTTAATTGTCAGCCGGTGACCACAGACCTGAAAGTGGATTCTCGTGGCGTCCATTAATAGCACACTTTTTTTTCCCACCGAGACGAATTCTCGAATTGTCATAGCTTGTAGTTTAGTCCGCTGTAGACACAGACAGGCAGACAGGCAGACAGACACAGGCAGACAGACACAGGCAGACAGACACAGGCAGACAGACACAGGCAGACACACAGGCAGACAGACACAGGCAGACAGGCAGACAGACAGACAGGCAGGAAGACAGACAGACAGACAGACAGACAGACAGACAGACAGACAGACAGACAGACAGACAGACAGACAGACACAGACAGACGCCTGCCCGCACGTGCGTGCACACACAGCCAGGCACACACGCACGCACGCATGCTCACAGGCACACCCAAGTAGGCTCAGGAATCTGAACACGGGAATACCCACGAATGAGGAATCTAAAGGTTGATTGACAGTTGAGAGGCGGCACCAAAGAGCCAGAGCTCAACTACGCGAGTACAACTAGGTGAGTACACACAAAGGTTTTGTCATTTTCTGGGTAACTCCAGCACTTTCCCCCAAGTCACCCTTGAGTTAACAGGATCCACGTGGCCATTGTGCAACAAATAGCTGTGTTCTTGTTTCCTGGTTCGGAAAATGGCAATGTCTGTATTTCCCTCCCACATGCCTATACTGTCTTTGTTTGTATAACAAACCATGAGAATAGTGTCCTTGTGCGTCACACGTCAGTTGTAAGTCAAAACAGGGGTGTTTTTGTTGCTTGTACGATATGTCAGATGGTGTTCTGTGTTTTCTATGACGCACAGAAAGTTTCGTATGACGTATTAATGTCGCAAAATACCTGACGTGCCTATACATAGTGAGGAAAACTATGCATGCCAGAAAATTGTAAATGTTACAAAATAATTTCGAATTAGTTATTATAGTCTTTTAATTCCAGCGAAGCAGTATGAATTATCCACTGAAATAATATTATTTTAGTTTGCATTATTAGTTAATAATTATCACAAGAGTTAATAGATTATAGGACTATTGAATTACAAATTTTAAAATAGCCTTTGAAGGGGGAAGAGAGGAGAGCCTTGGAGGAACTGGCCATTACCGGTCCGCCAGACTATCAAGGAAATATCTCACGTCTCCGTTCTCCAGTTTTTATAAATATTTTTTCCTTGAGAGTTATATTGCTGTTCTCGGTGCTCAGTCATGGTGAGAGTTGCCTGGGTGAGTGATTGTTATGGCCGGAGGTCTGATGTCTTGTGTCAGTCTCCTGAGTGCGGGAGGTGTACTCACCTGGGGAGTACTCACCTGGGGAGTACTCACCTGGGATGTACTCACCCGGATCGTACTGACCTGGGGTCGAGCTAGGCTCCAAGTCCTACCTTCCGAGCAATGTTAGATTAATGCAATGACTTTGGTTTCCTCTCTTCAACATATATAAATCTCGTTCCATGCTGCCTTATTGATGTCTCCTTCTCCCCATGTGTCCTGCTCTGTAACACGTCCCTGCAACTTCCACTAGCCCCCATCCATGTCTATAGGTCCCCATTCCTCTTCATAGGTCCCTCTCCCAAAGAGCCCTCTTCACTAACCATGTCTCCTTTATACTTAACCCAACAGCCTTGGGACTCAAATGGATACTGTACAGTTTGTTGAGACACTGCTGGAGAACCTTTATCCACATGGAGTACCTTGGGCACTTGCATAGTAGGATACTTGTTGTGTTATAGGGGAGGAGGTGTTCTTTCAGTGGTTGTAATGTTGTCAGTAAAAGTTGTAGTTCCCGTTATGGTATTGGTTGTGTTGTCAGCGCTGGCGGCGGGGGTGTTGTCAGAGGTCATTAGTAGACGGTGGCTCGGTGGTGTCCCGAGAGACGGGGGTTAAGGCGAGCTTCTGAATTCCACGGATCGATCCCCGAGCCGTCGAGAAAAACCTTACTCCTCTCCCCCCCCCCCCCTCCCTACACCCCGTAAATGTAATCTGCTGAGAATGGGGTTTTTGAAGGAGAGGGGGGGGATAGGGGGGTGAAGGATATGAGGGGATTTTATGATCAATGATATGTGGGGCGTGTGGATTAATGTCTATATATCCATTTATGGATATGCTGCCGGCTATTAGCAGTTCCATCAGTGAGCACCACTATCACCCATTTGCCAGCCCCCCATGTCACCCACCTGCCAGCCTCCCATGTCACCCACCCGCCAGCCTCCCATGTCACCCACCTGCCAGCCTCCCATGTCACTCACCTGCCAGCCTCCCATGTCACCCACCTGCCAGCCTCCCATGTCACCCACCTGCCAGCCTCCCATGTCACCCACCTGCCAGCCTCCCATGTCACCCACCTGCCAGCCCCCCATGTCACCCACCTGCCAGCCCCCCATGTCACCCACCTGCCAGTCCCCATGTCACCCTGCCAGTCCCCATGTCACCCTGCCAGCCCCCAGGTCACCCACCTGGCAGCCCCCCATGTCACCCACCTGGCAGCCCCCCATGTCACCCACCTGCCAGCCCCCTTGTCTGTCAACCACCTACCAGCCCCCCATGTCACCCACCTGCCAGTCCCCATGTCACCCTGCCAGCCCCCAGGTCACCCACCTGGCAGCCCCCAGGTCACCCACCTGGCAGCCCCCAGGTCACCCACCTGCCAGCCCCCCATGTCACCCACCTACCAGCCCCCATGTCACACACCTGCCAGCGGTACGGGACTCGGAAGTTGCCGCAGCAAATAAGCAATATTTGATTGACTTTGATTCCCGATAACAAACCAAATCTGCCTTTCATAAACTTATTTCTTGTGTGATGCCGCTGTTGGCACTGGCGGTGATGGCACTGGCGGTGTTGGCACTGTCGTCAGTGCCTTCGGAGGTGTCACAGTGTCTTGAGAGCCCCCTTGGGTGTGTGTAGTCTAAATTAACACGTATATAAACACATATCAAATTTTCTGAGATGAAATAAGCATCGTCCTCAGAGTAAATGTTAGCATCTCAGGGGATCCAAACAAGCAATTCGGGTGTTTTTCTCAAGGTGGGAGAGCAGTGGGGTAACGAGCCTTGACTAACGAGGGTTTGCCTGTTGTTGAGGTCGTTAGGTTGGGTGTGCGAGGCTCTGTAGGTGATTGTGCACTCCTCCTGCCTAGCTGTGCTTGCTTGTGCCAGGCTTCAGCTCTTGGGTCCCGCTTCTCGGCCTTCCCGCACATTTTGGGTTCTTTGTGACCCTCTTATGTCAAGAGGGACATGTATAATGGACTCACAAAAGCGATATAGATCTATGCATAAATCTTTGGAGCAGTGAGAAGGAATCGAACTTGCGTCAGGGATGACGAGGGAGGAGAGTTCGATTCCATTGTACTGCTCGAAAAGATTTACTCCATAAAGCTGTTTATCCTGTCATTTTCAGTTAGAAAATTGTCCTGCTGTGGAAGTATTTTGTCTCGGTCACTTACCTTCATTACTTTGCATTTAATGGATGTTGAACTCAAGCAGCCACTTCCAAGTGGGCAAAATATGTTAGGATAACAATGAACGTTATCTTATATTCGTCTATGTCCGTCTATATTATATATACATGTATATAGACGGACATTGATGGACGGAGACAGAATGTGACGGAGTGTAGTAGTGATAGACAAAAACAAAAGATAGTAATTATAAAAAAAACAAAAAACAGGATCTCAACTGCAAAAAAAAAAAACCATTTTCCATTAATCTGAACAAAATGTTAGATATAACGCTAATAAATATATTTAAATTTTTCTTTCAGGTGAGTAGGAGAAACTTGAGGTGCCCTTGTAACTAGAGTGAGTACCACTGACCTTTGAGTAGCCACTGTCACTTTAATTGTTTGCTTCTATGCCAAACACGCTGCGTCCGTGACTCAAATATTGTCACAAATTTACTAATTATCAGAGGTGAGATGATTAGGAGGAGAGAGTTCTAAGCCTGTATGACTAGACAGCACTTGGATGAGGAATGAGGGTTGAGATGAGTGGGCCAGGAGCGGGAATATGAGGGGGCCAGTAGATGGAATATGAGGGGCCAGTAGATGGGATATGAGGGGCCAGGAGCTGGGATATGAGGGGGTCAGGAGCTGGGATATGAGGGGGGCCAAGAGCTGGGATATGAGGTTAGCATTTTCGTAAAATTATAAGTTTGATTATATATTATTACTTTATCATTTTGTTATTAAGAAAATCAGCAGGAGTCATGAAAAGGATTCGAATCTACGCTCCGGCTTCTCCCAGGCACACGCCTTAGACCACTGCATCACGACATGGTAAAAAGCAATGTAACCTTGGAATCTTTAATTTCTTTGGTGCATTATTTTCGTTATTTTAAGTTTTTGTTTCCGTTTTCATTAGTGACTTCACCATGATAAGAGAGAGAGAGAATCTTGCCCTTTAATGGGTAACTATAGCAGGAGAAGTTGTATAATAAGTTGCACACACACACACTTTGTCAACACTTGGTTCTAGAGTTGTTTCTCATGGCAGTCGTACAGACCTTTAAGGATCATGGGTCGATCTTTGGAGAGCATGTTCTGGGACCAGATTCACGAAGCAGTTACCGATGCACGTACGAACCTGTACATCTTTTCTCAATCTTTGGCGGCTTTGTTTACAATTATTAAACAGTTAATGAGCTCCGAAGCATCAGGAGGCTGTTTATAACAATAACAACAGTTGATTGGGAAGGTTTCATGCTTGTAAACTGTTTAATAAATGTAACCAAAGCCATCAAAGATTCAGGAAAGGTGTAGAAGTTCGTAAGTACTTGCGTAACTGCTTCAGGAATCTGGGGCCTGGTTTTGGGCGATAGCAGCTGGGCAGAGTTGCATTATTGCTTCAAAACATTGCATTTGTGTCTCGCAAAGTTTAGAATGTACCATCCACCTTCCTGTAACCATACATTACCTTACAACTATTCACTTCACTCAGTCTGCCAACCTTCAACCAAACGTTTTGAAATTCTACCTTTCCATCCACCATCCATACCCACCCCTTCCATCACACCACCTCCCATCCCATGCAACCCTCCCATCCCACGCTAATCTCTACCCTATCCTACCTACCTTTGGCAACCTTCTCATCCCCCACCCCATGCAATTCTCCCCCCCCCCTCATCTCCCCCAAAGCGCTTCCCCCAAGCCCCATTGGTTTAATGTTGAGCTTAACCTTCGATAGGTTGAGAGCTGTTATTATTAAGGTCACCACAATGGCTGCCTGACCAACCAGCAAGAATACTTTAGTCCTGGACAAAAGTAAACTGTGTGTGTGTGTGTGTGTGTATATATATACACAGAGACGTATGATACACCACTCGGTGTATGTGTATTAGTACACTCTATATTAAACATCCACTCTTATGTCGCAATTCGTTCTGATTATCTTTAATGTCATTTCTTGTATTAAAACTTCAATTATTGGTTTATTTTAATCGAGAACTTAGATATATTTTATTCGTTTATTTAAAATGTTTACGTTATTGTATAATTTACGTGTTTGATAACTGGTCTTGATATATTGTGGTTTGATTCTGACGAAACTTACCACAATGGGGGAGTCCCATACTGATGAACACAGGTGTAATGCAGCAAATTTTGTCCCCATTTGCTCATTCTTCAGTTCAGGTGTAGAAATACCTGTGAGGTGATTACCACAGGGTATTGTGAGGTGGTTACCACTGGGTATTGAGGTAATTACCACAGGGTATTGTGAGGTAGTTACCACTGAGTATATCACTTGTGTGATTTAATTCTGACAATTTTATGTCTATAGGAAATATATTGTGAAAATATTACAATGGTAAAATTGTCTAATTACAAATTCCATAATTTATCGTCTGTTTAACTCTTCTGTTATTGTTGTTTATAGGTCTGACACTTGGTAAGTACCTTTCAGTAATTTGTGTGTGTGTGTGTGTGTGTGTGTGTGTGTGTGTGTGTGTGTGTGTGTGTGTGTGTGTGTGTGTGTGTGTGTGGGGTATGTGTACTCACCTATTTGTGCCTGCAAGATCGAGCATTGACTCTTGGATCCCGAATCTTGGATCTTGCGTGCGTGCGTGCGTGCGTGCGTGGTGGGGGCGGTTTACATTCATCTTGGAGTTAGATATAGATGATGTACGGAAACGCTGTTTGCTGTGGCATTTGCTCAAGTCCTCCCTCTCACCCCTTCATCATCAACCCGCTCCGTGTCCTCTCTCTCTCTCTTCCCCCTCTCCCAGTCCCCTTTTCCCCTCAGGGAGATGGTGTACCCCGTTAATAGAGATAAATGACTGACTGGAGGTAATGACTGTCGCTCACATGCTTCTGTGTCCGTTTCTGGCCCCTACCCTTGGCCGGAACCTGGGCCCCTACTGCTGGCCGGAACCTGGCCCCCCTACCGTTGGCCGGAACCTGGCCCCCTACCGCTGGCCGGAACCTGGGCCCCCTACCGTTGGCCGGAACCTGGCCCCCTACTGCTGGCCGGAACCTGGCCCCCCTACCGTTGGCCGGAACCTGGCCCCCTACCGCTGGCCGGAACCTGGGCCCCCTACCGTTGGCCGGAACCTGGCCCCCTACCTCTGGCCGGAACCTGGGCCCCCTACCGCTGGCCGGAACCTGGCCCTCTACCGCTGGCCGGAACCTGGCCCCCTACCGCTGGCCGGAACCTGGCCCCCTACCGCTGGCCGGAACCTGGGCCCCCTACCGCTGGCCGGAACCTGGCCCCCTACTGCTGGCCGGAACCTGGCCCCCTACCGCTGGCCGGAACCTGGCCCCCTACCGCTGGCCGGAACCTGGCCCCCCTACCGTTGGCCGGAACCTGGTCCCACTTTTCGGCTTTTTGAGGGCCTGGGATCCTTTTTGGTTGCGCTAGGCCCACTTTGGCCCTTTTTAATTCGTCATACAGGCCTCGTGTCCCGCTGTCCAGGGTGAAGACAATAGGGTACAGAGGGGAAATAGTGGTGTGGGATGCCTGAGTTACCGTGTATGGAGGACAGAAGGATAGGTTATGGTAGGGAGGAGAGGGGACGTTATGGTGGGAAGAGGGGACGTTATGGTGGGGGGAGGAGGCGAAGCGGAAGCAGTGTGTGTCTGAGGAAGATAAGTACATCCAACACTAAGCTGATAAACGCTCTTTATCTTTTTTCCAGCATTGCTTCCTTATACAGTTGTTTCCAGCACTGTCCCTTCCCTTCTCTCCTCTCTCTCTCTCTCTCTCTCTCTCTCTCTCTCTCTCTCTCTCTCTCTCTCTCTCTCTCTCTCTCTCTCTCTCTCTCTCTCTCTCTCTCTCTCTCTCTCTCTTTCCCCCGTCCCCCCCTCCAACTAGTCAAAATCATGCCTCAGAATGAACAAGAATTGAGGGTTAAAATTACCTGAAAACTTTTGTGAAGTTTCATAAAGAAAATCACAGACCAGAAAACGAAGAGGTGATGGTGAGGTGGGGATGGTTGAGGGTTGTGAGGGAAGGGAGAGGAATGGTTGGTCAAGCAGCGTCAAGAATGGAAGATGAAGGGTGGAGAATATATGCATATTTTCTCCAATTAAATAGAATGGAAGAGCCGGGAAATTCTCAAAATATAATCAAAGATCAGAACAAAGTAAAGGTCAAAGTAAGAAAGAGCAGCAAGGAAAAAAACCCAGAAATAGCGAGAGAGTAAAGCCGTGACTGAGAGAGGGAGATAAGGGAGACTGTGTTAAAGATGGGTCATGTGATGGGCTCTGGCCTGGGAAGGGAGGGGGGGGGGCTCTGGCCCGGGGAAGGGGGGGAGGGGAGGGGGCGCCGGTCCCCCTCAACCCTGGCAACCAGAATTTGGTGAATTCGTGGTGCTTACCTAACGCTGCTCGCCTAAACATAGAGGAGAGAAAGGCATAGCTCTTCATAGTTACCTTGTTATACTTTGCTTTTTAATTAACAATGTTGTCTGTTTAATGTTGCCAAAATGTTACGGACGGAGGTGGCTTCCACAGCCGCTGCTATCAGTACATTCTACATCTTGACCAAACCAACGAGTATTTCCTTTACATATCTCATACATTTAGGCTTCAAAGAGGTTATAAATCCCACCGATATCTTGTATATAGTGATCATATGCTCTGTTTCTTCTCTAGGGTTACGAGATTTAGTTCCTGTTTTATATTTTTGGGTTTGTGCTTCACCAGCGGCTCGAAAAAATGAAACATTTGCAATGGCAAATTCTACTACATTAATGAGTTGATGTCGCAATAGTAGATGCTGCAATGGCTACTATGTTGAGTTTATTAAAGACGAAGGAACAGCTGTCTAAGGTTTAGTATGCTATAACAAGGATATATTGTCTTAAAAGAGGCCTCAGCGAGGACATTGGACATGTGTCTGTGCCTCTGATGGCATAGAAATATCTCTCTGCCTGCTTTTGTCCCTCCCAGCATGTTAATATCAAAATATATTTATTTTATTGTATTTATTTTTATTTATTTACGTCAAGGTATATTGGGTTGTGAGAGCACATAACACAAGTGTTTTTACATCTTTTCAGCGCCACTAACACGTATAGTGACCCAGTTAAACAACAGGTGATGGCTGTCAGGATGCCGAACCTGTTTAACAATCTTCTCTTAAAGCTTGGGACAGAGGGCTCTTCAGGGTGCGCGTACAGGGCATAAACCAGTGTCACTGCCTCTTTGTGTCGACCAGACCCATTTCAGCGTCGACCAGACCCATTTCAGCGTCGACCAGACCCATTTCAGCGTCGACCAGACCCATTCCTGGCTATGACTGGTCATCTCCTTAACGTAAAACTAAAATAATCTTTGATTCTAGAGTTGGCCTACTTGAATTAATTCCTGTTTCGGTATTAATATCGTGCAGGATCCAGTAAGTTCAGTAGAATTTCGGTTTCAACTGCTTTTGACCATGTCGTAGCTCAGTCGATTAAGGCAGCGTTTGGGATGCTCTCGGACGCAGGTTCGAATCCGCGTCACGGCCCTTGTGGGTTTGTTCATCGTGCTTTTCACCCCAATACCCAAATTACACTGGTATTTAGTGATAGCATATTTACACATCATACATTATCAGGGCAAATGTGGGGGGGACCTTTGACAAGCCGCCGGCTTCCTGTCCTCGTGGAGGTCTTTAGTGTGTTAGAAGGGCTCAGGTAAATTTAGGCAAACGCATGCATGTTTGCAGTGCAGTTATCGTTATAATTTTGAACGAGCATGAACAGAAAACGGCTAACCCGGCTGCGCAAACCAATGACAGAAAATGTCGCTGCTTGATAGCGATAACTTCTATAAATAACTGAAAGCATAAATATATGTAAACAAAATAAAATTTACTAGAATTTACCTGAATGCTATTATCTCAAATAGCCACTATTCAGGTTTTGCGTGAAATTTAACATTAAATTCCATTGGATTTGTAAGTCTGGTTAGCGGTATTCTGGTTTAAATGTGGCGATATATTGATGATAATTTTGGGTCTCGGTATTACAGTTGGCTTCGTTCTTAATTCTCAATCAGGAATTGCGGGGAGAGGGGGATAGGAGGGAACAGAAATGGGGGGCACATCTCCCCCACGGCGTCCTTGCCCCTCCTGTCCCCATGCAGTTGGGGGGGACGGCCCGAGACGGGAATAAAAGACTGTGGCTCCCCATTTTTCCTGTCCTGTTGTTGTATGAATAGTCAAGGCGGCGTCAGACGGAACTCGGGGAGATGGCACGGAGAAAAAAAAGAGTTAATTCCGGGAGGTGGAGAAGAAAAGGGGGTGTTTGGGTCGATTTTTTTCCCTTCACCCCCCCCCCCCTCCATATCCCCCCCCTCCTCGTACCTTTATCCAGCTCTTCTCCCCCCCATTTCCTCCCCACCATCACCCCACCACTGGCACTTCTGACCCCCCCCCCTCCCCCCGCCCCCCACTACTATGAGGTGTACTCCCAAATCGTCCTCCATTAAGGTGGTGCCAACTTTACAACGCTTTAGACACTTTATACACAGAAAAAATCTAAATTGTATTTCGTACTATATCATAAAAAAACATTTCTATGTGATTTGTTTTATCATATAGAAATGATGATTGATCATATATCATGATGTTTTATGATACAGCATGATGCTTTATGAGATAGAATGATGTTTCATGATACAGCATGATGTTTTATGATATAGTAATTTCTCTAAAATTTGTCTACACTAATTACTCTCTTGCTTTCTCCAAACGTCGCTTTAATTTGTCTGGAGAATACTAGACCCTAACACAGGTGCATTCGCTGGGGAATACTAGATAAAATCAGGAATACTAGGGGCTAGATTCACGAAGCAGTTACGCAAGTACTTACGAACGTGTACATCTTTCCTCAATCTTTGACGGCTTTGGTTACATTTATTAAAGATTTTACAAGCATGAAAACTTGTCAATCAACTGTTGTTATTGTTATAAACAGCCTCGTTGGTGCTTCGGAGCTCATTAACTGTTTAATAATTGTAAACAAAGCCGCCAGTTTGGCTTATCTGCCAAACTGGGCCAACGGAAAGCGATAAATCTATCTCATGTTCTCTTCTTGTTAGTTATTAGTAATAGATGAATGAGTACCTACTGAGGTCTTGGTACCTGTGGTTCTCGACAAGTATGGTGATGACCTGACAACCTCCGCTGGTCCTTCTTGAGGTTATCTTGAGATGATTTTGGGGCTTTTTAGTGTCCCCGCGGCCTGGTCCTCGACCAGGCCTCCACCCCCAGGAAGCAGCCCGTGACAGCTGACTAACACCCAGGTACCTATTTACTGCTAGGTAACAGGGGCATAGGGTGAAAGAAACTCTGCCCATTGTCTCTCGCCGGAGCCCGGGATCGAACCCGGGACCACAGGATCACAAGTACAGCGTGCTGTCTGCTCGGCCGACCGGCTCCCTGGTGAAGAATACTTCACCATGGGTACTGTGTGATATTATTTTTTGGGGGGTATATGCTTACTTGGTCATGTTTGCTGAAGTTGAACTTGGGCTCTTGAGTTCCGCCTTTCAACGTCCAATCTGTTATATTTACAGCTGAGTCCGTAAGCGGGTGGATGTTGCTTCTACCACACTTGGCTGCATGTCTGTCTAGCATATCATACCTGTCCTTTATCGTCTGTCAACACGGGGCCCTGTCCTTTATCGTCTGTCAACACGGGGCCCCGTCCTTTATCGTCTGTCAACACGGGGCCCTGTCCTTTATCGTCTGTCAACACGGGGCCCCGTCCTTTATCGTCTGTCAACACGGGGCCCTGTCCTTTATCGTCTGTCAACACGGGGCCCTGTCCTTTTTCGTCTGTCAACACGGGGCCCTGTCCTTTATCGTCTGTCAACACGGGGCCCTGTCCTTTATCGTCTGTCAACACGGGGCCCTGTCCTTTATCGTCTGTCAACACGGGGCCCTGTCCTTTATCATCTGTCAACACGGGGCCCTGTCCTTTATCGTCTGTCAACACGGGGCCCTGTCCTTTATCGTCTGTCAACACGGGGCCCTGTCCTTTATCGTCTGTCAACACGGGGCCCTGTCCTTTATCGTCTGTCAACACGGGGCCCTGTCCTTTTTCGTCTGTCAACATCTCTGCTTATCCCTTACCGCTGACGACTTTAACCTTGACACCAGTCGCTGTTGTCTCGCCTGTCAAGCGAACCATCAACTATTTCTGTTTCCCTTCACACCTGTTTTAATACCTGGTAATGGAGGCCGTTTCAGGCTCTCGCCTTAGCGGCCTTGATGATAATGGACATAATTTATGCGAACGTTGAGACCTTTTCTTTTCTTCCCTTACATCCTTCATCATCCCCCCCCCCCTTGCTAACCGGATCCGAGGAGTTAATTACGCGAACATAATTCGAATTTCTTTTGTTTGCGCTTCGCGGTGAAAGTGTTCGGGGTTGTTCTTATCCGGTTACGCGAACGCAGTCTTGGATTAGGCGGATACTTACACGAATGTTGGTTGGATTTCCCAAGGGAAACATCAACAACTTGTTCTGAAATGGACTTTACTGAGAGAACACCACAATAAAACCACTGTATTTGAGGTTCAATTGGAGAGGGGGAAGGTTCCCCCTCGTAGCCGCAGTCGTTTCTTCAATGGATGGATTTTGCCGTAATTAAAAACAACGGTACAGGGCCGGGAGACTTGGGGAGATGTCTGGGAGGCATTCAATAGCCTCTCGGTGTTAGGCAGTTTGGGGAGTTTAGATTTGCCTCGCCACTCCCCTCCCCATCTCCCGCCACTTGTCATCTGTCTAATGCCTCTGTGGGGTGGCTCTGTGGGGTGGCTCTGTGGGGTGGGGCCGGCTCTGTGGGGTGGCTCTGTGGGGTGGCTCTGTGGGGTGGCTCTGTGGGGTGGCTCTGTGGGGTGGCTCTGTGGGGTGGCTCTGTGGGGTGGCTCTGTGGGGTGGGGCCGGCTCTGTGGGGTGGCTCTGTGGGGTGGGGCCGGCTCTGTGGGGTGGCTCTGTGGGGTGGCTCTGTGGGGTGGCTCTGTGGGGTGGGGCCGGCTCTGTGGGGTGGCTCTGTGGGGTGGGGCCGGCTCTGTGGGGTGGGGCCAGCTCTGTGGCTTGGTGAGTCACTCTGCGTCAGGTCCTTGTATGTGTAGCCCCTGCTTCTACGCGGGTTGCTTCACCAGGGGGGCAACGCGGGCTGCTTCACCAGGGGGCTACGCGGATTGCTTCGCCAGGGGGCTACGCGGGTTGCTTCACCAGGGGGCTACGCGGATTGCTTCGCCAGGGGGCTACGCGGGTTGCTTCACCAGGGGGCTACGCGGGTTGCTTCACCATGGGGCTACGCGGGTTGCTTCGCCAGGGGGCTACGCGGGTTGCTTCACCAGGGGGCTACGCGGGTTGCTTCACCAGGGGCTACGCGGGTTGCTTCACCAGGGGGCTACGCGGGTTGCTTCACCAGGGGGCTACGCCGGCTGCTTCACCAGGGGGCAACGCGGGCTGCTTCACCAGGGGGCTACGCGGATTGCTTCGCCAGGGGGCTACGCGGGCTGCTTCACCAGGGGGCTACGCGGGTTGCTTCACCAGGGGGCTACGCGGGCTGCTTCACCAGTGGGCTACGCGGGCTGCTTCACCAGTGGGCTACGCGGGCTGCTTCACCAGGGGGCTACGCGGGCTGCTTCACCACTGGGCTACGCGGGCTGCTTCACCAGGGGGCTACGCGGGCTGCTTCACCAGGGGGGCTACGCGGGCTGCTTCACCAGTGGGCTACGCGGGCTGCTTCACCAGGGGGCCGCAGATCAGGGGCTGAAAGCATAAAGTTCCCTCCCCAGACAGTTCCTCGCTAACCCTTGAGTGTTTGTGTCGCGATCAGATGGCCAGACGGGCGTTGTGGGACTCCTTTAAACTTTCTGATAGCGTTCGTATAAATCGATGCTTGGATATTGTCTTTAGGAAAACGGATTGATATAGGCGTTCGTGGGGTCTCAAACCGTATTCCTGCTGATGTATTCGTTCTCGATACTAAAAGGTATAATCGCATCAGTGTGTTTGTAGTGTAGAGCTTTAGTTCGTAAGCCCCAGCTTTCTTCCTGTGTATTTTATCCTGTGTCAATATGGGTTGAAAAGTTACTCCTCTGGTTTTCCATTGAATCAATGACCTGACTTCTAATTCGTTTACGTTCCCAATTTCCAGCCAATATCCACAGCTAATTGAGCCGTTTTTCATTAGTAATGTTGCTTCTTCGTCTATGTTGTTCATCTTTTATGTAGCGATCATGTCTCCTAGTGTGATGACTCGTTTCAGAGCCTTTTACTATAGTTCATTTTCTGTGTGCGTCTTGTTGCAGTTCTCTCTAGTTCTAATGTTTTTGTTTACTTATGTAATGAGCTTGTGTGTCTTAGGTCAATATATTTCCTTATTCTGCATTTCTTCCATCATTCTCACCCCCTCCCTTCTCTCCCTTCCCCTGCCTCCTTACCTTCCTCATTCCCTTCCCTCCTTACCTTCCTCATTCCCTTCTCTTCCTGATTCTTTCCTGTCAGTTTGATGATGATGTCTGCCAGTTTTCCTCCCTCTCTCTCTCTTGAATGTTATCAGTCTTCCCCTCATCGTTCACCCGTCATTAGCCAAGCCTTTCTCTCCTCCCTCCTGCCGTCCCTGTCAAGATATAGCCTCTCGATAACCACTGGATCGCAGCACCAACTACCATTCGACTCGCCGGTAATGCAGTCTCGGCCTCCTCCTTAATCTCTCTAATGCAGGAGAGCACAATGTCAGAGGCTCAGGAGCGTGCGTGGTATTGAGGACTTTAAAAGGTCAGTTGTGGTTAAAAACACTTTGATAATGGGGGTTGGAACATTAGGGCACCGCTTGCTAGCCTTGTTGGCGCATGGGTACCCCGCAACTTTAGAGACGGGGCACTGGTTGGGGCCCCAGGGCACTGGCGGCCGCCCCCGGGGCACTAGGGGGCCCCAGGATCACTGGCGGGGGCCCCCATGAACTCTGAACCCAATAGCTGCCGTTAAAATTTATTAACAATTATTTAACGGGTCTTCACGTGATCAGTAACACAGTTTAGATTATACAATATTGCAAATGGGTAGAATATGTAGCACCGATAATGTCCGGTAGTATCCGATGATGATCGAGATTCTAGCGGTCTGGCTGCAGCAGCAGCAGCAGCAACAGCAGCAGCAGCAGCAGCAACAACAGCAGCAGCAGCAGCAACAACAGCAGCAGCAGCAACAACAGCAGCAGCAGCAGCAGCAACAGCAGTCAAAAGAATGAATATTGATGTAACAACTTAGCGATGTAGTAATCTGAGAATCAGCCCCAAAATGTTATTAACTAATCTGTTTACCAATCTCCCTGGCCTTAAACTACTCTCGTTCACCCCTTGCCTAATCTCCCTTATTTCCTATCTCTCTGACTGTTTACACGTTAACCTAACAACCGAAAATGGAGTGGCGGGTGGTAAGGGGGAAAGGGAGGAGGGAGGGAGAGAGAGAAAAGGGAGAGATGGGAGAGAATAAAGAGGGGAATAGAGCTCCTACACCAAAGGCAGATCACATAATGCAGCGGTAGTGGACTATTCTCTCTCTCTCTCTCCCCCTTTTCTTTTTTTTCACTTCATATGTCCTCTTTTCTCACCAGTTCATTTTCTCTCTCACTTCCTCTTCCAAAACTAACATATCCCCCTCCGCTTTGTGTGTTCCTCACTGTCATCATCCACCACATCAATCCACAAAGCCACACCGTCGAGCCAGACCCGACCCGTGGAGCCAGACCCGACCCGTGGAGCCAGACCCGACCCGTCGAGCCAGACCATTTCGACTTTAGGAAGAGGAAGCCTCGCTTAGTGCTGTCTTAATGGAGTGAAATGCGCCTTTTCAACCAGAAAAAAATCCATACCATTGTGCGCACGTGTGCGCATTCTCGCCTCTACGTGCGTGTCACTCTTGGTTCTGGAGAATACCTAGACCTGATTTCGAGAGTTCTACTCTCCAAGCCTGGCGGATGACTTGTGATAACTTGATCCAACAGGCTGTTGCTTCGTGCGCCCCGCAGCCACACATATCCACTACAACTCGGTTGGTCCGGCACTTCTTGCAGGAACATATCAAATTTGTCTTAAAAGTCCACCATTGTTCTGGCAATATTTCTTACCAGATTTCTTGAAGATATCGAATAGCTTGGATGTTCATATATTGCTCTTTGATTGTGTCTACTCCTCACTTATTCTATTCTGCATTTCCTGCCATATCGTTCGCTCCAGTATGTTGTCATTTTAATGTGTAAATCTGGGACCAAACCTTCCAGTGCTTCCATGTATATCTATATTGATGCTCCTTAATTTCCTGGGAGTTCATTTTGAGAGGTCTGAGACGGCCCCAATAATTTAGGTGCTTTATCGTGTGTATGCGTGCCGTATAGGTACTCCGTATTCTCAGTATTTCAGAAATCTCCACTGCTCTGAAATGGGAGGAAAGTACTGTGCAATATTCAATCTATAACAGTAGGAGAGATTTGAGTAGTCTGAGGACTGTAGTGGAATCCCTGGATTTATAGGTTCTCAAAATCCATCCTATAATTTTCTTGGCTGCCGATATATTTGCTAGATTGACGTTTTTCAACAATTACAGCAAAAGTAAGTTTCATTCCGCCAAACACACCGAAACTACGACGTTGGTACAACGTTCGAACAAGTTTTAACACCTTCTAACCAGTTATAACAACCAATATAGCAAGTTGTAACAACGTTCTAATACGTCATAAACACGTTAAGCCAAGATGTAACAACTTTATTACAAGTTGTAACAAGCGGAAAATAAGCAGTTACATTATGTGTTTCCAGGGATATTGATTTTTATATCGTCTGTAAAGGATGACACGAAGCTCTCACTTGTATTTTTGTCCGTATCGGATATGAAAATCAGAAAAGTAATGGTGCCAGGACTGGGCTCCGGGATACAGAACTTCTCCCACTGTACTTAGGCTTGATTTCATTTACTGTTACTCTTTCTTTCTCATTCCGTTTGACAGGAAATTGAAAATCCATCGCCTTACTTTACCTGTTAATTCTATTGTAGTTTTATGGGCTATCATTTAGTAGTTACATTTATAAGATGCCTCTGTAAAGTCCGTGTATACAACATCTGCATTTTGTTTTTCTTCTAATGCTTCCTCGATTTTGTCTTAGTAATCGAGTAATTGAGAAATACCAGATCTTCCCCATCAAAATCCATGTTGACCTGGGTTGTGAGGTTCCCTGTTCTTCATAAAATGTTCTTTGGTGGTAGAGGTTGTATGGGGCAGGAGTCCTGTGTGGATTGAAATTGAAATAAGTTTATTGAGGTAAAATACACACAATGGGATGAAGTAGCTCAAGCTATTCTCACCCCGTTCAGTACATCGTGTTAATACATATATATACACACACACCTGTGTGGATAGTTTATTGATGATGGTGAAGGGGTTGGGAATTGTGGGTCGGGTGGGTATGAACAGGGTATTAGGTATGTGGGTGTATGTACAGGGGATTAGATGTAGGGGTGGGTATGTACAGGGGATTAGATGTGTGGGTGGGTATGTACAGGGGATTAGGTATTTGGGTTGGTATGTAAAGGGAATAATTTAGCGTGTGGAATGGAAAAGCAAGATTCTTAATTCAGCTTCTGCTGTACCCACTGTAGTAGCATCGTCTGAACACACAATCCAATCTTTGCCTCATCCTCCCAACAGTGTGACAAACAGGAGTGGACAATGCTCTGTTCCTCAACGTGACTGCCTTCCGGGTCATCAGAGCACGCAATTCCACACTGTAAAAGTGGAACAATGGTGCCTTACCTTGAGGTGCTTTCGGGGCTTAGCTTCCCCGCGGCCCGGTCGTGGACCAGGCCTCCTTGTGCCCACTCCACACTCAAGAAGCCCACTCCTATGTTTTAGACGCGTTCGTCTCTGGTCTCGTACGAAGTCGGGTCAAGTACAATCGGGTCCGTTCTCGATTACTAATCAGGAATTCCGGGTTCGAATCCTGGGAGGGACAGAAAGAGTTAGGCGTGCTTCATAACACCTAATCCTCGAGATGAGGACCTAATAATATCACCTAATCTAATAATCCTATCACCTAATCACCTTCCTATCACCTAATTTTCCCTGTTTTCCAATCAGGGAAAAGAAGAAAATTCACCAATCATTATATAGCTACCCAGGAGCTGGCCAGGTGCAGGGTTGCATCCTGGGAAGGAGGTCCTCAATATAAGCCTAACATGTACATATATACAGAGGCTGTCTGCCCCCCCCCCCCTCCCATCCATCCCGACAAAATAAATTATTATTTTATTGGGCCGAGCCGGAACTCTCGGAGTGAAGACGATAACATTAATACAAATTATCCGGATATCCGCCCCTCTTAAGCGGGCGTGTTAAAACCAGCTGGGAATATACACATTGGATATTTACAAAGTTCGCTTGTAGCTAGCGTTAAGGGGCAGTGGGGGACTACCTTATGGTTCTATTGTTTTCGATTTACACCATTTTTGTCTTCAGTTTATTGTCGGTTGTCCCATTATTTTGTATTCTGATTTACCGTCCTGCATCTGTTTGTGTGGGTTTGTGTATCGGACTCTGAGGGAACTGTTATTTTTTTCTGGTGAAGTATATATTGAAGTTGATAAGGCTTTTAGATAGATACATCCTATCGGAACAGCTCTGGCCGCCCCTCTATTTCCGCAGCCTCTGGCCACAGCCTCTGGCCGCAGCTTCTGGCCGCAGCTTCTGGCCGCAGCGGCATCAACTGCCGCAGCAGCAGCAGCAGCGGCGGCGGCGGCAAGGGAGATCATCAGAGGCGCGGCGGCAAAGCCGGAGATGTTTCCAATCATGTGATGGGAGCCAACCGCGCCTCTCCTGGGACCTGACTGTAATTACCAGGCTCAGGGGCGACCTGGCTCAGGGCGCCCGGAATCAGGGTGACCTGACTCGTGTGAGGTTCCAGTTCTAGGGGGAAGGGGGACATTCCTAGACTAGGCTTACAATTCCTGGTCCCTAAGTGAGGAAGCAAGCAAGCAAGGTGGAAGGTGAGGAGAATTTAAAGGATTAAAATAAGGCGAAAATAGCAGTTTTTGAAGGGGCTAAGAGGAGGAAAATTTAGGGTGAAGATATAGGAAGTGAGGTGATAAAATACCACAAGAGTTTGGAAATTAAATGGAAATAATTATTTGGATTACAACTGAGCTCTCTCTCTCTCTCTCTCTCTCTCTCTCTCTCTCTCTCTCTCTCTCTCTCTCTCTCTCTCTCTCTCTCTCTCTCTCTCTCTCTCTCTCTCTCTCTCTCTCTCTCTCGTTCATTTCTCCTCCTTTAACCCTCCATTAAATCCCCTCACTACCTATCCTTCCCTCACCTATTCCTGCCAACTGTCCACTTATTTCTCTCTATCCATCATGACGTACTCTATAATATCCTTCCTTCGCTCGGTGTAGGGATATTTGAGCGGACTTAAGGAGAGGGGAAAAAGGTATAGGAAGGGGAAAAGGAGGGAAAAATAAAAGAAGAAAAGGTAAAAAGAGGGAGGATGGAATGGATGAAAGGAAAATGGAGGGAAACTGACATTTTCACCAGCTCCACAACCCATTATCTCCCCCCCCCCACACAGTTACCTCATCATCTAACTCATCAACCAACTCATCATTCTTGTTCCCAATTTCTTACAACCTGACCTCAACTTGACCCCACAATCGACCTGAAAATGGTCCAGGACGAACCGAAACGTCGTCGTCCCTTCACCTTCTAGTGTGTAGATTGGTCAACATGGCTCCTTTTCCTCATCAAAACTGTGCCTTTATCTTGCCCTCTAAAACCACCATCTCTTCTGGTGCAACCCGTTCTCGCAAATTTAATAAGTCAATATTGACTTATTAAATATGTGCATAGGTGACATACTTAACATAATAGATACCCTTAAAAAGATTCATAGAAAACACCGACCTTACCCAACCTACTTAGTATGTTAAGATAAGCATCTTATTGCTTCGTAATTACAATTATTACCTAACCTATAATAGGTATAGGTTAAGTAATAATTGTAATTACGAAGCAATAAGATGCTTATCTTAAGATACTAACAAGGTTAGGTAAGGTTGGTGTTTTCTATGAATCTTTTTAAGGGTATCTATTATGTTTAGTATATCACCTATGCACGTAGTTAATAAGTCAATATTGACTTTACGAATTTGCGAGAACGGGTTGTCTGGTGGGATGGGAAGGTGCTTGGAGAACCCCGATTGGGTTCAATCAAGGGAAAGCGCCAAGACATTAGACTCTTATAGCACTTGGGAAGGGTTCAGGATCAGGATTAGGAGTCTCTCTCTTGTTTGCGAGACCCCCCCCCCCCTTCTACTGGCGAAAGGATAGGAGACAGACTAAGTTCATTTTATCCTCTAGGAATAAGTTATGTGGTCCTGATCGACAATAGAACCGTATTTAATAGAATTTGTCTATTGAGTCGAGATATTAATTTGTCAGGAACAAAATGTTAGATAAACATTGCTGATACTGTGCCAATGGTCTCGTAGAAAAGGTAGATACGGTGCCATTGACCTCGTAGTTAAGGCAGATACGGTGCCAATGAATTCACTGCTGAACGTCCCTACGCGACATTCGCACACATTCTCAATATCACGTCTTGACATCATCATTTGTGCTTACATTTCCGTTCTCATCGTATCTCTCTCGTTTCCCATCTGTCGGCCTTGCTCGTTCGTTTTCCCCTCTCGGTGTTCCCGGTTCGTATCCCCCTCTGGGCGTCGTCTCCCCTATACTATTGCCAAAGGCTCATCCGAGTTCTGGGCTAATCCTTCTGAAGAGGTCCAGATTAATGATATGTTTTGAGAGGGGATGAATCATTTTGTCGTGTGGCCAACCTTGTTAAAATCTGGGCGCGTGTGCACGCGCGCGTGTACGTGTATACACACCCTAGATGTACTCTCCTAGATGTACTCTCCTAGATGTGCTTGCACGGTCGAGCTAGGCTCTCAGCCCCGCCTTCCAAGGGTTATAAAATTAATTCATTGACTCATTTCTCACACTTTTATCATACCTTACATTGAAAACTTTGACTCGAATTAGCTTTAACGGCATCTACGTCTAACCGGTTTCACTTATTAACAGTTCTGTCACGGAAAACGTTCTTTCCGTCGACGTGACTCATTTGCGTCTAGAGTTTCCATCTATGGCCCGTCGTTCTGCTGTTCCTAGCTTTGAACAAAGCTACTTAGTCTGTCTTATCAATTCCCTTAGAATCTTAAATGTTATCATATCCGACCCCCTCTTCATTCTCTCCTTTTTTCCAGTGTGGTAAGGTCTAGTTCTGTTTTTCCTTATAGCTTAAGCTCTTCAGTTCAGTAACGAGTCTTGTTGCATATCTCCGAACCTTTTCTAGGTTTTCATTGTCCTTTTTTTAGAGGTAAGGGTTCCATGCTGGGGATGCATTTTCAAGTGTGGGGTCTCACCTTCGCTGTACATAGGGCCCAGAGGGCCCCTTTGTATAGATTTCTGGTGTGTGTGTGTGTGTACTCACCTAGTTGTGTTTGCGGGGGTTGAGCTCTGGCTCTTTGGTCCCGCCTCTCAACCGTCAATCAACAGGTGTACAGATTCCTGAGCCTATCGGGCTCTGTCATATCTACACTTGAAACTGTGTATGGAGTCAGCCTCCACCACATCACTTCCTAATGCATTCCATTGCATGTGTGTGTGTGTGTGTGTGTGTGTGTGTGTGTGTGTGTGTGTGTGTGTGTGTCCACTATTTGTACCTACAGACTCGTGCTGCTAGCTCTTACACTAACCTTTATAACTCTTTTGTCTAAAATACAGATTCCGACCTAATTTTTGTAGTCAGAACATTGTATTGAAGCGTATATAACGAGGCGTTTAGCTCTCTGTACACCGCTTACGGGAGTCCAGAACTATAAAGGATGGGGAATGAAGAAAGACTGAAAGAACTAGACCTGACGACGCTAGAGGAGAGAGAGAGAGAGAGAGAGAGAGAGAGAGAGAGAGAGAGAGAGAGAGAGAGAGAGAGGGAGGGAGGGAGGGAGGGAGGGAGGGAGGGAGGGAGAGAGGGTGGAGACATGATTAGAGACATTTAAAATCTTAATAAGGAGACTGACAGCGAGTATTTCCTAAAGGTAGTGTAAGAGACATAGGAGAGGCATATGAACAGATTCATGTAGGTTAGTGAGGTGCGTTTTGAAGAACGGGAAGCATGTCCAGCTGGAGATTAATTAAAATCAATCTACATTTTTACATTTTTGTCTATATGAATATAGTTTAATGTTGACCAGACCACACACTAGAAGGTGAAGGGACGACGACGTTTCGGTCCGTCCTGGACCATTCTCAAGTCGATTGTGATCAAGTCAAGCCGATCACAATCGACTTGAGAATGGTCCAGGACGGACCGAAACGTCGTCGTTCCTTCTACTTCTAATGTGTGGTCTGGTCAACATTCTTCAGCCACGTTGTGACTCATCGCCTGAATATAGTTTAATCTCATCTTTTATACCCACCCCCCTTTTCTTTCTCCTCCCCCTTCCCCTTTTTTCACACCACCCTTTCCCCTAATCTTTTACCTGCTACTCATCCCCACCCCACCCGCGGGATGGGGGGTAGGGGGTGGTGGGGGGGGGGGGGGAGGTGAGTTTCCGGGCCCATATACGGGGCCAGAAACTCGTCTGGCGCTTCTAATGACCTTGGCCCCTTGTTTGATGACGTCACGCCATTACGTGGTACTTGCAACTGCCCGCGAGCAACTGCTCGACCATTGTTGCTGTGCACGCTCGCTAATGGTCGCTACGCTGCAACGTGTACACACGCGCGCACGTGTGCGTTTATACGGAGGCTTACACGGTGGGAGAGCGCGATGGACACGGTCACATCAGACGATTCACAAGCTATGCGCGCAGACACAGTTTTACGCTCACATGTGTGCGTTACATAGATGCTGAGAGTGCGTTTAAAAAAAACGTACATGTGCAAGTGTTTGAAGTTGATTGACCAGACCACACACTAGAAAGTGAAGGGACGACGACGTTTCGGTCCGTCCTGGACCATTCTCAAGTCGATTGTGATCGGCTTGACTTGATCACAATCGACTTGAGAACGGTCCAAGACGGACCGAAATGTCGTCGTCCCTTCGCTTTCTAGTGTGTGGTTTGGTCAACATATTTCAGCCACGTTATTGTGACTCCTCGCCTGCATGTGCTTGAAGGATGTATACACGCAGATATGTAGGGCGTGTTCGGATACATGCTAGTTACTGTAAAGGATGGGGAGAATGAAGAAAGACTGAAAGAACTAGACCTGACGACGCTAGAAAAGAGAGAGAGAGAGAGAGAGAGAGAGAGAGAGAGAGAGAGAGAGAGAGAGAGAGAGAGAGAGAGAGAGAGAGAGAGAGAGAGAGAGGAGACACGATAAGAGACATTTAAAATTATTAGCAAAGACTCGTCTGAAGAAAAGCCCATTATAAAACACAATAAACATCGGACGCGAGCATCAGAAGTTACATATGAACGCAAACGACAAGCTAAAACAAAAACACACAAATGTGGAATATGAAGAGCAGCAGAATGACGGGGCACGAATAGAGACGAGAAAGTATTGGGTCATAACAATGTTTGTTTCTTCAGTGTGAGATGTGAATAGATGGATTGAGTGATGCATTGGATGAAACCAAGTTTATGCTCAGCTGTTTGGCTAGATGATGATAGAGCGAAGGGGGGGGGGGGGGAGCTAATAGAGCGAAGGGGGGGGGGGGAGGGGAGGGGTGATTGTGGTGATATTAACGCCTTGTTCCTTCAAGGTTATTTAGACTATGGTTGTTCTCTTGTTCTTCTCTTGTTCTCTCGCTCTCTTTCCTCTATTTCTCGCTTCTCTTGTTCTCTCCTTTCCTGTTCTGCTATCTTTTTCTTTCTCATCCCCTCTCTCTCCTCTATTTCTCGCTTCTCTTGTTCTCTCCTTTCCTGTTCTGCTATCTTTTTCTTTCTCATCCCCTCTCTCTCTCTCTCTCTCTCTCTCTCTCTCTCTCTCTCTCTCTCTCTCTCTCTCTCTCTCTCTCTCCTTCGTCTCTCTCTCTCTCTCTCTCTCTCTCTCTCTCTCTCTCTCTCTCTCTCTCTCTCTCTCTCTCTCTCTCTCTCTCTCTCTCTCTCTCTCTCTCTCTCTCTCTCTCCCCCTTCCCCCTCTCTCCCCCTCTCTCTCTCCCCCCCATCTCCCCCCCCCATCTCCCCCCCCTATCTCTCCCCCCATCTACCCCCTCCCCTAAAATCGCCACCTGTCCCAAAACACATCTCTAACCCACACAAAAAAAACAACTTTTGCTCTGAAGATTAAACCGAGTCTAAAAAGTTGCCTCACCAATCGATGGCGGCCATTGTCAGCGCCCGGCGGCGGCTCCCTCACGCCAAGGTCTCAAAACTTTTCAACAAGAACAACTAAAAGTCGGTCCTGTTTAGCTTGGTCAAGATCGACTCGGTCTCCCGCCGGTCACTGAGGGTGTCGGGTGGTTGATTGTAGTTGGGGGTGGTTGCTGGTGGTGGTAGTATGTGTGTGTGTGGTTGGGTTAATGGTCGTGATTGTTGGTGGTTTGTGGGGGTGCTGTTGGTGATTGTTTTGGTGAGGAATGGTTGTCGATTGTATAATGGTGATTGGTATCTGCTGTAAACAGTACTTTTTGTTAATAAAATTACTAGAAATATTAAAAAATTATAATATTTTTGTGTCATTATTTCGGTCATATTTTGATAATATAAAAACGTACAATTACATATTCATAGCCATTCTTGAAATATTATTTTCCTTCCTCGTACCAGCCTCTCGTCAGTCACCTATTTCTTATTTACAATATGGTGCTCGCTAAGACACTAGAGAATTTACCAATTCATCGCAATTTAACTTGACTCATTTATCAATTGTATGACAGTTGGCCTGACACAAAAACAGTTAAATACAATTAAACATAATTGAATGAGTTGAATTTTTATTTGTTTATGGCCATATGTCAGACTGAATAGTCGATATTATCTATTAAGCTGAGGAAGCAGTAGTTTTTCAACCATTGTAGTGCCTATATATATGGTTAAATATCCGCATATTTAATAATTAATTCGAAGAATAAGTTTTATTTAAACTTGGATAAGTATGAGAAAGTTTCACCACATTTGGTAAGATCCAATTTACCGCCTCGTTCCGGTTAACATCCGGACCTATTCAGTCGGTGAAAGGGTTAATATCGAGTCGTAAACACCGGCGAAAGGGGAATATCCGCACCTAAACAGAGTGGAGATGAAAGGGGTAAGGGGAAGGGAGGGAGAAAGGGGGGGGAAGGGGCTGACAAGGGGTGATCGCTCCCAAGGGGTGAGTCAAATTCTCAAGGGGGTCGCGGTCAACATCATCCCACCTTCCCCCCCTTTACTCCCTCCCCCTTGATTACCCTTAATGGTTCCCTGCCTCGGTTAGGGAAAGAGGTTGATTGAAGGAGGGACGGAACAAAGTTTTGGATTTGATGGAGGGAAAGGTGGGAGGGAGGAGACAGGGGGGGAGAGGGTTACGTGATGGAAGAGTTGAGTTGTGGTAGAGAGGAGGATAGAATAGGTAGTGGAGTGGTGGAAAGCAGGATAGAATAGGTAGTGAAGTGGGAGAGCGCAGGATAGAATAGGTGGTAGAGTAGAAGAGAAGGCAGAAATGCAGGGGGGAGGGGGGAAGGAGAAGGAACAGGGTTGGGAGAGAAGGATTAATAAAAATGGAAAAGGAACTTTATTTGATAGAGGAAATGGTAGTGAGAAGAGTTAATGGAACAGACGAGGAGAAAAACAGGAGCAAATAGAGTTAAGAGAAAGTTGATAAAGAGGGATAAAGAGGAAAGTGATTGACAAAGAAGGATGGGAGGAGGGGGGGGGGAGAAGGAGACGACATTTCAGAGGACAAAGTTCAGATATTAGAACTCGAAGCTTTAAAATAAATATATATAAAAAACTTTGCCGTTAAATCAGCGTGGTTGTCGCTTTGCGTCTGTGGCGTGTTCATTGCTTTGCGTCTGTGGCGTGTTCATTGCTTTGCGTCTGTGGCGTGTTCATTGCTTTGCGTCTGTGGCGTGTTCATTGCTTTGCATCTGTGGCGTGTTCATTGCTTTGCGTCTGTGGCGTGATCATTGTTTTGCGTCTGTGGCGTGATCATTGTTTTGCGTCTGTGGCGTGATCATTGCTTTGCGTCTGTGGCGTGTTCATTGCTTTGCGTCTGTGGCGTGTTCATTGCTTTGCGTCTGTGGCGTGTTCATTGCTTTGCGTCTGTGGCGTGTTCATTGCTTTGCGTCTGTGGCGTGTTCATTGCTTTGCGTCTGTGGCGTGATCATTGTTTTGCGTCTGTGGCGTGTTCATTGCTTTGCGTCTGTGGCGTGTTCATTGCTTTGCGTCTGTGGCGTGTTCATTGCTTTGCGTCTGTGGCGTGTTCATTGCTTTGCATCTGTGGCGTGTTCATTGCTTTGCGTCTGTGGCGTGATCATTGTTTTGCGTCTGTGGCGTGATCATTGCTTTGCGTCTGTGGCGTGTTCATTGCTTTGCGTCTGTGGCGTGTTCATTGCTTTGCGTCTGTGGCGTGTTCATTGCTTTGCGTCTGTGGCGTGTTCATTGCTTTGCGTCTGTGGCGTGTCGTCACTTTGCGTCTGTGGTGTGTCGTCACTTTGCGTCTGTGGTGTGTCGTCACTTTGTGTCTGTGGCGTGTTCATTGCTTTGCGTCTGTGGCGTGTCGTCACTTTGCGTCTGTGGTGTGTCGTCACTTTGCGTCTGTGGTGTGTCGTCACTTTGCGTCTGTGGCGTGTTCATTGCTTTGCGTCTGTGGCGTGTCGTCACTTTGCGTCTGTGGTGTGTCGTCACTTTGCGTCTGTGGTGTGTCGTCACTTTGCGTCTGTGGCGTGTCGTCACTTTGCGTCTGTGGTGTGTCGTCACTTTGCGTCTGTGGTGTGTCGTCACTTTGCGTCTGTGGCGTGTTCATTGCTTTGCGTCTGTGGCGTGTCGTCACTTTGCGTCTGTGGTGTGTCGTCACTTTGCGTCTGTGGTGTGTCGTCACTTTGCGTCTGTGGTGTGTCGTCACTTTGCGTCTGTGGCGTGTCGTCACTTTGCGTCTGTGGCGTGTCGTCACTTTGCGTCTGTGGCGTGTCGTCACTTTGCGTCTGTGGCGTGTCGTCACTTTGCGTCTGTGGTGTGTCGTCACTTTGCGTCTGTGGCGTGTCGTCACTTTGCGTCTGTGGCGTGTTTACCAGCCCCCTCCCAATGGTGCCAACACCGGAAGGGAGGGAACAGAGGGCCGATCCTCCCCCAGGTGGGAAAAAGCCTGTACTCCCCTGACAAGTTAGCGCCGGCGGCTGACGGCGGCTTTTGTCTCGGAGAGGTCACATTAGCCGTGACGTAATTGAGGTCAACGTGACGTCACCCGCCATCATGTCAGCGGAGGCCCCCTACGTTCCCTCATATTTGTCATCCATTTGTCTCGTTCGCACGAGGGAGGGAGGGAGGCAAGGTTGGTACTTGTGTGGGTGAGTGGATGAGGCAAGGTTGGTACCTGTGTGGGTGAGTGGATGAGGCAAGGTTGGTACCTGTGTGGGTGAGTGGATGAGGCAAGGTTGGTACCTGTGTGGGTGAGTGGATGAGGCAAGGTTGGTACCTGTGTGGGTGAGTGGATGAGGCAAGGTTGGTACCTGTGTGGGTGAGTGGATGAGGCAAGGTTGGTACCTGTGTGGGTGAGTGGATGAGGCAAGGTTGGTACCTGTGTGGGTGAGTGGATGAGGCAAGGTTGGTACCTGTGTGGGTGAGTGGATGAGGCAAGGTTGGTACCTGTGTGGGTGAGTGGATGAGGCAAGGTTGGTACCTGTGTGGGTGAGTGGATGAGGCAAGGTTGGTACCTGTGTGGGTGAGTGGATGAGGCAAGGTTGGTACCTGTGTGGGTGAGTGGATGAGGCAAGGTTGGTACCTGTGTGGGTGAGTGGATGAGGCAAGGTTGGTACCTGTGTGGGTGAGTGGATGAGGCAAGGTTGGTACCTGTGTGGGTGAGTGGATGAGGCAAGGTTGGTACCTGTGTGGGTGAGTGGATGAGGCAAGGTTGGTACCTGTGTGGGTGAGTGGATGAGGCAAGGTTGGTACCTGTGTGGGTGAGTGGATGGGGGAAGGTTGGTACCCTTTCCTTCCTGCCCATTCTTTCTTTCCCATCACCTGTAATCATTCTCTTCCTCTTCCCTTACCTGTTCCATAGGACTACTTTTCCCATACGTAAAACGCTTAGTGCGATATTTTTCATGTGGTGGAGCTGAAGATGTGGGAAAGGAAGAGATAAAGGAGAGGTGAAGAAATGTTGACCAGACCACACACTAGAAGGTGAAGGGACGACGACGTTTCGGTCCGTCCTGGACCATTCTCAAGTCGATTGTTTTAATGGTCCAGGACGGACGGAAACGTCGTCGTCCCTTCACCTTCGGATTACATATAAGATTTTGGATATGTATGTAATTTATACGACTTTTTTATACTTTTTTCAAAGTGGATAACATCTATTGTCGCCGTAATTTTGTCTAGCAGCGTTTTGGATTGTACAGGTTCATGAATTGTTGCATTGTGGTCATGTGATGTGTGTAGTGAAAGGTATCTGTGATATCTTTTATTTTGTTTTAAATTTTTGTGTCAAATATTGTTTATCGTTTGATAAGTCTCTTCACGTTTATAGTTCCCTAATTCGCGGGTACCTATTTACTGCTGAGTGAACAGACATATTAGGTGAAAGGAGACATGCCCAACCATGTCTGTCCCGCTCGGAAATCGAACCCGGTATTCCCAACTGAGAGAAGAGAATAACGTCATCTGTACTGAAAGACCCTTAAATAGACCACTTTTGATAGACTAGTGAACACTTATAGGTTGTGAAGCATGTCATTGTTCACTTGTTCAACGGCTGTCGTTCATAAGGGTGTCTCGTTGTGTACTTTAGGTGTAAGGTGATCGCTCTCTCTCTCGCCTCTAATGTGTTTCTTGGAAAATTTCGGATTTTCTTCACAGTTCACTAATTTTTTTCTTCTCGTTCAGTCTTGACACTTAAAGTTCTTCGTCTAGGTGTGTGCTCTCTCCGATCCTCCCGGAGTCGCCCCCTTCCCGACTCCCACATTCAGGGTCTCCCCTTTTCCCCCTATTCTTCCTTTCCCATCTCCCCCATTATTCTTCTTTTTCCCTTACTCCTATTCTTCCATCCCACCTCTAAGAGACCTCCCAGTCGCTTCCCATCCCCGGGGCTGCAATAGTCGGTCCCGACTAACCTGTGCACAGTTAAGCACCCCTCACTTTCTCCCCTCACCCCTCACTTTCTCCCCTCACCCCTCACTTTCTCCCCTCACAACAAAGCTTCCAAGCTCTTTTCCCTCGGAGACTTCAAAATAGGTTCCTGTATTTATCCGGTCTCTTTGTGGTTATTGTTGGGGTGGTTGTTGTTGTTGGTGGGGGGGGGGGGGGTTGTGAGGGTTGTGGTGGTGGAGGGGTTGTTGGTAGTCACGAAAACGTAGTAGTCTTTGTACTGCAAATATTTATAATTTTTGGATATTCTCCTTTTGTGTATGTCGCGCTCTCTCCCCCTCTACACAAACTCTGTTTCCCCCCACACACACGCGCGCACGCACACACACACACACACACACACACACACACACACACACACACACACACACACACACACACACACACACACACACACACACACACACACTCATTTAAGGCCTCTACGCCACCTCTCGTGGCGTCGAAAGCGAGAATATTTTCCTTTCTTAATGCCCAATCCCGACCATGTATAGGCTGATAATTAGCATATTGGGCGCGTGGTTATTGGGAGAGGAGAAGTGCCTGAGGAGAGGGACGGGGGAGGGATGGGTAGACGGACGGTGGAATGGGGGGGCGGGAGGGGTAGAGGAAGGGGAAATGAATGGAGTAGATTTCGATAGATGAGATGTGTATTGAAGGGGAAGCAGGAAATTATGTGGATGGGGTTTTATATAGAGATGTGTGAGGAGCAGAAGGAAGAATGTCTGGCGAGAGGCGGAGATGAGAGAGACTTGTGGAATACAGTAGAGAATAGTGAGGAATATGGGCTCTCACTGGCAGAATAGTATGGATGAAATATGCAGTAAGACACTCAGGTCCTGTTGCAAGAGATCAACATCCTGGGATAGTAAGGAGAGGAGAGAGAGAGGGGAGAGGGGGGTAGATCTCCCCCCTCCTCCAGAGATCAACAGATCAAGGAGGGGTGAGAGGGGAAGGGTGAGGGGGAGGGGGATGTTCTTACGCGCTCCTCCAGCTGCCCACAAAATACTAACTTGATCAATAAGCTAGTTAAGAGCCTATTAAGTTTTCCTTTGTCCCAACTTCCAACTCGTTTAATGGTATTTATGGGCTGAGGGAATGGTGGGGGCCTGGGGAGGTGGGGGGGGGAGGGGGATGAGGATGGAGTATTGGGAGGTCGGGGGGGGGCAGACAATGGGGAGGCAAGTTAGGTGGGGAATGGGGGAAGATTGTCGGGGATATGACCGAGAGAAGGTAAAGAATTGGTAGTTGGATTACGTGTAACAGCCGGGGGTATTGGGGGTCTAGGGCTCCAGTTATCAACGTGTTCACACTCACTCAAAACATTAGCCAAATATTCTTGAACGAAAAATCTTTACCCAAGACGCTAAACCTATTACTTCAATTATTTCTCGAACACACACACTTAGTTCCAGTATTCGAACCTTTCTTCTCTTTAAATGCTTCGCTCAATACACTGTGAACAAAGAGAAAGAACCTAACATCTAACTAACTCTAGGCCTAAGAATAGGCAGAGCTATAATATATAAGTAATATACGGATGGGTATATGTATCAACGTGTGGGATGTTTCTCAGTACTTACCAACTCCTTCCTACTTGAAGTTATAATATTCACGCTCCCTTACCGTAAGTTGTGAAAGTTGTTGACGGTTATAGTTCGCTCCATCCGGGCCGCTTCGCTCCATCCAGGGATCCTTCGCTCCATCCGGACCCTTTCGCTCCATCCGGGGAACCTTCGCTCCATCCGGGGAACCTTCGCTCCATCCGGGCCTCTTCGCTCCATCCGGATATCTTCCCTTTTCTCGGTTAATTCCTTCCTTCTCTCATTTTACCTACTTTCTCCCTGCCTTGCCTCCCCATTTTCCCCATTCCTGGTTGAAAAGGAAGAGCAAGTTAATAGGGAGCGGCAGGGGTGATTAAATGCCGCGAGGTGATGAGCTCCCGCGTCCTCGAACTGGCACCAATAGTTCGAGGTATTATTATTATTATTATTATTATTATTATTATTATTATTATTATTATTATTTTTATTATTATTATTACTGAACTCATTTTAGTTGCGTAGATGTTATTTAAATTAAGCAAACGCATTTGTCTCCAGAAATTGATAAACCAGCAAACAACGCATCTACAGGGTTAGTTTTATTGTTTAATTAATTCAACGTTGCATCATTGGTAAAACATTGCTAGGGGGCTGAGGGGTTGAGGAAGGGACGGGAAGGGAAGAGGGGAGTTGAGGAAGGGAAGGGGGTAAAGAGGGAGATGAGGAAGGGAAGGGGGGTAGAGAGGAGGTTGAGGAAGGGAAGGGGATGAGGAAAGGAAGGGGGGGGTAGAGAGGGGGGATGAGGAAGGGAAGGGGGGTAGAGTGGGGGATGGGGAAGAGAAGGAGGGTAGAGTGGGGGATGGGGAAGGGAAGGAGGGTAGAGTGGGGGATGGGGAAGGGAAGGGGGGGTAGAGAGGGGGTTGAGGAAGGGAAAGGGGGGTAGAGAGAGGGATGAGGAAGGGAAGGGGGGTAGAGAGAGGGATGAGGAAGGGAAGGGGGGTAGAGAGGGGGATGAGGAAGAGAAGAGGGGTAGAGAGGGGGTTGAGGAAGGGAAGGGGGGTAGAGAGGGGGTTGAGGAAGGGAAGGGGGGTAGAGAGGGGGTTGAGGAAGGGAAGGGGGGTAGAGAGGGGGTTGAGGAAGGGAAGGGGGGTAGAGAGGGGGTTGAGGAAGGGAAGGGGGGGTAGAGAGGGGAGAGGGGGTAGCGAGGGCCGCATGACGTAAACACCGCGAGTGGAATGGTGTTTAAGGTAGCCGCCCGGAATATTAAAGTCCCCCCCCCCTCAGTACAGCAGTGTGTGTGTATGCCTAACACTACTTGCCTGCCAGTCTACAAGACTGACCTTTAGCTCTTGGGCACCGCCTTGTAACTTCTTGGCTATCTTCGGCAATAACCCCAACACTGTTATTTCTCGTTATACTTGCTGTTCAAATTGTAAATGGAGGTAGCTTCTATTTTTTTCATTTTCTAGATGATACCACCGGGCTTATTTATACTTAGTGAAGTGATTTCGTACATTCGTGATGATCTTGTGTGTATCTCGCTGCCTTTCGTGTTTTCTCGTTACGGTCCGCTCCAAGCAACTGCCTGTTGGACCAAGCTGTCACAAGTCAAGCCTGGCTTCGGGACGGGTTTGTGGAGTAGAAGAACTCCCAGAACTCCATCAAGCAGGTACTCTTCAACCAAAACTAACAATTACACATATTCGATACTCTTAGATCGGGATCATGTCTCCCCTTTTTTTCTAGTTTGTTCTAGTTGCGTTAGATTACCTTCCCATATTAGCTCAAATGAAGACTGTTCGCGTGCGCTCAGTCGTGCGCATCCGCTTTCATACTAGTTCCTGTGTGCACTTGCTCGCGTTCCTGTGTGCGTTCGGATGCGTTCGTGAGTCTGTGGAGGTTCGTTCAGGTCAACATTCCTGCATGTGCGGATTTCAATTCATGTCCAAGAACATGTGTCCATGTTCTTGGTATCCGACGCTTCGTGGTATCGCTGGCACATCTCACCCAAGTTTCTTCCTGAAATTTCGGAATATGATTTATTCAGGAAATCCGACATTTGTAAATGTTTCTGTAAATAAGGCTTTTACTATTTACATAATGTTTGTAAATCTCTCCTTGAAACAATTTTGTCTTGTTGCATTTCTTTCTAGCAGGAAGTGAGTGATGAACAAATCCACAAGGGGCCCTGATGAGGATTCGAACCTACGCACGGGATGTTCCCAGCTGCGCCTTAGCCCTTGTGGATTTGTTTATGCGATATATCACGCTATTGTGAAGTGTGGTGTCCTGGTGGAAGAGGGGGGGGGTATGGCAAGGGTACCTTAAGGGAAGGAGGAATAGGAAAGGCAGTACTGGGGGCCACAGGGGAATAGAAAGAAGGAAAGGGGGGGGGGGAAGTGGGGAGGGAAGGAGGAGAATGTTGGAGTCCCGTCATCATAGAGGCCAGAGCAATACATCACCTCCCTAAGCTTCCCCTTCCCCAGCCCCAAAATCTCCCCCAGGGGTCTAAATATTGGGGGAGGTGGTGCTCCCCATGGGGCAAATCAAGCCTCCTTGTCTCTGTGTAGTGAGTCGGGGCTACACGGTGTGATGGTATTCCTGTGTATTATGCCCTGGCTTCGCGGTGTAGCGGTGTGTACACATGGCCACTCTTCTAAGTACATTCTCTTGTACGTACTTCTTAAGTCGAGTGCTAGCTCCTGAGCCCCACCTTACCCGCTGTCGGTTGCCTATTGGGGTGAATCTCGACCTTCCTGTTTCTTGCGACATAAAACACTTCCAATCTATGCCTACCTGTTCTTCCCCGCCTTAGACTGAACTTGTTCTCTTCAAACTTATTTCCCCTGAGAATCTTTTATGGCGTAATCATGTCTCTTAGCTTGCGAATCCTATCAATTTTACCTGAGGCTCGGGGCTCTGAGCATCTGCTCATAGTAGCCTCGTTGTTGGGATGTGTGGGGGTGGGGGAGGGGAGTGTTGGGATGTGTGGGGGAGGGATGTGTGGGGGAGGGATGTGTTGGGATGTGTGGGGTTGGGGAGTGTTGGGATGTGTGGGGGGGAGGGGAGTGTTGGGATGTGTGGGGGGTAGGGGAGTGTTGGAATGTGTGGGGGTAGGGGAGTGTTGGAATGTGTGGGGGGTAGGGGAGTGTTGGGATGTGTGGGGGGAGGGGAATGTGGTCATCTCTTCACATTAATGGCTTTCCCTTGTCCAGTATGGTCCAGTATCGCGTATCATTAGTCTATAACCCACATCCAACACTGACCAACACCTCGAACTATTAACATCCCTTACCCACCATCGCCAGTTCCTGCTTTAAGATCAACGATCATTTCCTCGTTAGGCCGTAAGTTATTCCTTGGTAATTCTCGCTAATCCACAGAAGATTATCCAACCTTCGCTCTCGCTCATTAATTCATATAGGTTTTAGCTTGATTAATTATTTTTAATTCGCAGTAATTATATTTTGTGAAGTGGATTTGGTATATTGTATAGGTATATTGTCGATGACTTTTTTCTTATTGCAAGTTCATGCGTCGCTTTGCGATGTCATTGTGTGTGTGTGTGTGTGTGTGTGTGTGTGTGTGTGTGTGTGTGTGTGTGTGTGTGTGTGTGTTTGTGTGTGTGTTTGTGTGTGTGTGTGTGTGTGTGTGTGTGTACTCACCTACTTGTACTCATCTATTTGTGCCTGCAGGATGGAGCGTTGGCTCTTGGATCCCGCCCTTTAAGCCACCGGTTGTTTAAAGCAATAACTCCTGTTTTTCTCAATCATACCTAGTTTTAAAGCTATGAATAGTGTTTGCTTTCACAATATGCTCCTTTAGTTCATTCCATTTCCCCTACTACTCTCATGCTAAAAGAAAACTTTCTAACATCTCTATGACTCGTGTGAGTTTTCCAGCTTCCACCCATGTCTCGTTGTTCTGATGGTGTTCCGTGTGAGCAATCCGTCTATTTCCACTCTGTCAATCCCCTTAAGTATTTTGTATGCTGCTCTCATATCTCCCCTCTCCCTCCTTGTTCTACCGTCGTCAGGTTCAGTTCCTTCAGTCGCTCTTCATGTCCCAGAGTTGCATGGATG
>NC_091187.1:17011942-17060888 GCF_040958095.1 Procambarus clarkii
GGGGATGGAAGAAGGGACTGCGGAAGGAAGAGGAAGAGGACAAGTAAAGAGAATTTGTGAATGTGGAAAAGATGGAATAATTCGCTCATAGTTCCAGTCGGATCCAGTCCTAATCCAGTGTTCACGAGCACACTGTCAGATTGGTCCAATCCTCCTCAGATACAACTTTTCATCCGGGATCCAACAACCCTAAAATATCATATTTTTATTACTCCAAATACATCGCTGAGACGCGCGCCCCTTTCAAAGGAGTTTCTTCCTTCTGGGATAATTTTTCCACCCTCTTCTCATACCTGAAATCTGAGGTTCCCGGTGTAATCCCTGTTTCAGAAAGTCCCAAAACAGGATTTTCCCGGAGTGGGGGAAGGCGTCCACACCACATATGTTCTACTTTCACTTCATTCCATCGATTTCACTCTTATTTTCACTTCAAACTGCAAGGCGAATGCAGAGGGTAACGGCATGTCGGAGTACCTGCTCGTAAGGCCCAGAGACGCATCGGAATCGCATACTCCCACTCGTCCTAACGAACACCAAGTGGCTTAACATCCTTCTCCTCCCAGACGCGTAAGGCAGATGATCGATGGTTGAAGACCCCTGAGCGAACCCCAAAGGCGCATTATCTGCTACTTTTGTCAGCTTCCCGCCATAACTGCGCCCCACTGGCTAAGTTAATCACCAAACTCTTTAATGAGTCCAGCCTGAAGACTCCCCCTTCCTCCCTCTTCTCAAATCAGTTAAACGACAAAGCTCTTATAACACCGGGAAGGACATTCCCTTACAGCATCCGTCAAGTCTAGGATAACTCGTTACAGCATCCGCCAAGAGTAGGATAACTCTTTACAGCATCCGTCAAGACTAGGATAACCCCTTACAGCATCCGTCAAGACTAGGATAACCCCTTACAGTATCCGTCAAGAGTAGGATAACTCGTTACAGCATCCGTCAAGAGTAGGATAACCCCTTACAGCATCTGTCAAGACTAGGATAACCCCTTACAGCATCCGTCAAGACTAGGATAACCGCTTACAGCATCCGTAAAGTCAATGAGTAGTCATTACAGCATCCTTAAAGACACGAAGAGCTCTTTAGAGCACCCATAAAGATATCGACAAGGCCTTACAATATCCATGAAGACAACACCGCCAAATAGCAAATCCTTACACCGTGTCCGGCCCAATCTCCTCCCCCTCTCTTCCCGCGCGCGCCAAAACCACTCCTCCCTTGTAACGGATTTGCAATAACCGTTAGAGACCAGCCTCCCTCTCCCCCCATCCCACCGTGATTTAAATTCTATCTTTCTACTCCATTAGTCTGATTACGAAGGAAGAGGTTCATAGTCTCGGTCCCCTTGTATGAGAGATTTTTAAAGGTTAGACCATGGTAGACTTCTTGTACTCGTGCGTGTGCGTGCGTGCGTGTGTGTGTGTGTGTGTGTGTGTGTGTGTGTGTGTGTGTGTGTGTGTGTGTGTGTGTGCAGGTTTCTGTTGCGTGGATTCAATGGGGCCGCCTTGTTACAGAGTCCTCTGATGATCTCCACTCTTCCGTGTAGTTTTAAACTTGTCTTTACTAAGTAAAGCAGAGATGTCACTTCTTATCTCCTCCCTAAACATTCTTCCATCTGGCATTTTACAAATTTTCCCAAATGTTCCACTCAACATATATCTATAACTATTGATTTAATATAACACAAACTAGAATTCATTGTAGCTAATGATTCTTACAATGCGAATTACATTCAATTTAAAACCATGTATTTAAGCCACAAAAAGTTTAAATGTCTGAATACTTCATAATCCGATGCGTCTAAGTTCTAGCAATTAGGTCTTACAACTTAAGTAAACAAAAACTATGTCACATTATATAACAGACCTTCCGCGACATCATTAACTAAACTTGTACAGACCTTAACATATAGCAGCTTGAGATCGATGTAAATGTTCAGAGTGATCCGTGTTCAGCAACAGTTCTTTTGGCGACTGACTGACTGACTATTTTTCAATTGCTTAAAGAGGGCACTACACTACACTTGTGGTGTAGGTTTATTCATTAAAGAGGGCGTTCGGAGAGCCTTCGTTCTTAAAGCTAGACATGATATTTGGGTCTGTAGCCAATGTTGCAGCTGCATGTATATGTGTTCACACATTCATAAACACATTCATTTATCAACAAGAGAAGTGTACCCTATTTCTAGGTGTATACACACACACTTTACCTCATACACGAGGCAGACCTTACCCATCAATAAAAGTGTTCGAGTTCACAGATCATAGTGTAATATTATTTTGTATACCTATAATGGATTTATAACTGTGGGAACAATTGTAAATTATAGTACTGAAATCAATGCAAAAACGACTACTCGGTATTAACATTTAACTGAAGTCTCGCACTATAACAGATTCTGGGCAGAATTGTCGTTTACTTTAATATTTTATCTTAATGTAGTTCTAACAAATCAAAGGTGTATCCAGCTTCTCATTGTATATACACAGAGCTTATATACACAGTGTATATACAGTATATACACAGTGTCCAGTGTCCTGGACATTGTCCAGAATTAAAGTATATCTAATAGCCAGGTCAGAAAGCAATAAGTAAAAGTAGTGACATGTTATATACATCGGACGACGTCCCTCGCCTCACGGTATGTACATATACACATTTCAGAGATCTAATTTAGTCCTGGACTATGATCAGGACTAAAGTATACATACTGGTTGGTCAATAAGCCCTTGTAGTGGCCTTAATAACCCTCCTGTGGATGACGGACTTTAAACCCAACACTAAACCAGTGGGTTTAAAAAACCCTGACCCAGCTACATCAGTCAGGGAAGCTCTTACATGAGGCTTGATTAAGTCTAACTTAACTCTAACTCAACACCACTGTGCATCAGCAAGTCTGCATGTATCAGCGACAGCACCTGCAGCGACAGCACCTGCAGCGACAGCACCTGCAGCGACAGCACCAAGGAGGAGGAGCAGGAACAGCACCTCGAGCAAGTGAGCCTCGACTCGAGTCCATCACAAAAGGTTCAGACACAAAGCGCACCAGTGCCTCTTCCGAGTACCCCTCCACCCCCCTCTCCCACCTCCCATCCCTCCTTCTCAGGAGCAGGAAGGACAAGGTGCATGGGATGGGTGGAGGGGGGGGGGGTGGGGGGGAAAGTGGGAAAGGACTGTTGAAAGTGGCGCTAAGAGTTAATGGCGAGTGGAACTGTAGAGAAATGACAGAACAGATGAAGGAGGGAAGAACAGCAAAACCAGCAGGAGGTAAAAATGCAGCAGCAGCAGAAAGTAGAAGAGCAGCAGCAGATGGTAGGAGAGCAGCAGCAGCAGACGGTAGGAGGAGAGCAGCAGCAGCAGAAGATAACAACCAGAGAAGACAGAAGAGACACCACGAGATTGGTCTCATCGAGACCTTTAAAACTGTACACAAAACAGACACTCCAGACAACTTCATTAAAGATCCATTACAGTGTTCACAAGGAGCGAATGCTTCAAGGTCCACTTGAGTGTTCACAAGGGACGACTGCTTCAGGGTCCACTACAGTGTTCACAAGGGACGACTGCTTCAGGGTCCACTACAGTGTTCACAAGGGACGACTGCTTCAGGGTCCACTACAGTGTTCACAAGGAGCGACTGCTTCAGGGTCCACTACAGTGTTCACAAGGGACGACTGCTTCAAGGTCCACTACAGTGTTCACAAGGGACGACTGCTTCAAGGTCAACACGCCGCTGTGTACAACAGACAGCACGAGACACTTTTTTCGATTATTGAATAAGAAACAAGGAATTTTCTAGCCGCCGGAGCCGTAAAGGCAAAGACAATACTCCAGATCAAATCCACATGGGAAAAAGGCCTCGGGAATAATGGAGAGACCCGTTGAGATCAGCAGAGATGGTGGTGGTTCCCGGGCAACTTTTGACAAAAATCCTAGAGAGTTTTGAAATCGAAAATGGTCCAATCAGGAAGAGCTTGATTTAAGAGAACCAATCGGAGCACAACAGATTTAAACGCTACCAATGCAAGCCAGGCATAGGGACCCGAGGAAATAAAATCGGCATCATGCCCCAGTCACGCTTGTATGGATGAGAAGTTAGTTATGATTTCAGTAGAAGCAGATGAAAAGTCACAATAACGTGGCTGAAAAATGTTGACCAAACCACACACTAGAAATTGAAGAGACGACGACGTTTCGCTCCGTCCTGGACAATTATCAAGTCGAAACGTCGTCGTCTCTTCAATTTCTAGTGTGTGGTTTGGTCAACATTTCAGTAGATCACTGACAAGATTGTTAATCGCTACACACTCTGAACTCAGGTGTGAGAGCTGCCAAGTGCTTTAGGAATCTCACAGGGCGCTGTCTTGTCAAGATCTACTTCAAGAAGGGGGGGGGGATGCTTGACCTTGAAAGCCTTTTTCTAGCATCAAAGAACCATCATGAGAAACTGTATCGAGGAATTACAGTCCTCGATACGATATCCAAGGTCTTAACTGAAGAGAACAATGGCAAACGACATTGTACAATAGCTTGCTGGGGAGGGGAGGGTTGCATCACTGATAACATTGTTCAGTCGCTCAGTTAAAGTTTCTGGCGATCAAGGTTTAAGACGTGTGTCTAAGGTGCTCAGACCTAGCAAGGTCATAACATTGTTGCATGTCCAAGGGAGCGTCACTTAAGTACTCACCAGGACCGACGCCATCGTAGGTGAAGTTCTCTATGTAGAGCTTGTCCTCGTCGACAGCAAACACGGTGCCAGCGACGTTGTGCTGGAGAGTCCGGAGCGGCCCTATCTTCGCTCCCCGCTTGCGGTCCCGCTCCTGCCCGTACGCAACTGTTGGCACAAGAGAAGAGGGGATGAGTGAGAGGGGGCAGAGTGGATGAGTGAGAGGGGGCAGAGTGGATGAGTGAGGGGGGGCAGAGTGGATGAGTGAGGGGGGGCAGAGTGGATGAGTGAGAGGGGGCAGAGTGGATGAGTGAGGGGGGGGGGCAGAGTGGATGAGTGAGAGGGGGCAGAGTGGATGAGTGAGGGGGGGGGGGCAGAGTGGATGAGTGAGGGGGGGCAGAGTGGATGAGTGAGGGGGGGGGGCAGAGTGGATGAGTGAGAGGGGGCAGAGTGGATGAGTGAGAGGGGGCAGAGTGGATGAGTGAGAGGGGGCAGAGTGGATGAGTGAGAGGGGGCAGAGTGGATGAGTGAGAGGGGGCAGAGTGGATGAGTGAGAGGGGGCAGAGTGGATGAGTGAGAGGGGGCAGAGTGGATGAGTGAGAGGGGGCAGAGTGGATGAGTGAGAGGGGGCAGAGTGGATGAGTGAGGGGGGGCAGAGTGGATGAGTGAGGGGGGGGGGCAGAGTGGATGAGTGAGGGGGGGCAGAGTGGATGAGTGAGGGGGGGGCAGAGTGGATGAGTGAGAGGGGGCAGAGTGGATGAGTGAGGGGGGCAGAGTGCATGAGTGAGGGGGAGGGGCATAGTGCATTAGTGAGGGGGAGGGGCATAGTGCATGAGAGAGACACTAACGAAATACATAATAATTTACACTTGGGAAAATATTAGAGGGACTGGGTCCAATATGCGCATTGAAATCACTTCAAATAAGACCAGGAAGTATGGCAGGAAGTGCAAAATAACCCCTTTGAAAAGCAAAGGTGCCATTGGTATGCAGAGACACAAATCTACCAACATCAAGGGGTCCCAAGACTTTTCAACGCTCCCCCTCTAAACATAAGGGGCATAATTAGCCGACCCTTCACGGTGTTCGAGAGAGAACTTGATAAACACTTTGAAAGGATACCTGATCAACTGGGCTGTGACTGCTACGTCAGATTGTGAGCTGACAAGCTGACAAAACCACTAACCAGAAGATCGGGTCAGGCACCGGGCCGCGGGGACATTGATCCCCGGACCCTTTGAGGGGAAGACAACAGATATGGAGGGAACGGGGGGGGAGAGAGAGAGTAGAGAGAGAGAGTAGAGAGAGAGTGTAGAGAGAGTGTAGAGAGAGTAGAGAGAGAGTAGAGAGTAGAGTGTAGAGAGAGTAGAGTGTAGAGAGAGTAGAGTGTAGAGAGAGTAGAGTGTAAAGAGAGACAGAGAGAGAGACAGGACAGGGAGAGTGACAGAGAGAGAGACAGGGAGAGTGACAGAAAGAGAGAAAGAGAGAGAGAGAGAGAGAGAGAGAGAGAGAGAGAGAGAGAGAGAGAGAGAGAGAGAGAGAGAGAGAGAGAGAGAGAGAGAGAGAGAGAGAGAGAGAGGCAGACACATATCAATGGGAGAGACGGAGACCAGTGGTGGTAGTCCTGCCGTGAATGGATCGATAGCCCGCTACCAGAGCAAAATGGATATGAAAGAGAGAACTGAGGCTGTGTTTCATCCCACCCATGGTTGAACATGAAACAAGATGCGCATCTTCCAGCCGTATTTCGTGCGCGTTCGTCTGTTTAGAAAGTGATCTAATATCCATCCACTCAAAGCGTTCATGGAAGTTTAAACATAACCTCAAAACTTTGAACCCGTAACTTGAAACTTTACTAGTTATTTCTTTATTTTTGTTACCGCTTTACCTCCTTGTCTTTTGTTTTTATTTTTACCTGACCATCACATTCTTGGCCCTGTGTGTACAATGTGTATCACCTATGTCCCAATCATGTCTCTATTGTTCGGTCTGATTGATACAGAGATGGAGAGAAACTCGGCTCTCAAATGTTCCGTTAGTATTATTAAATGTATTAAGTATTAAAGTCAGTAGTAAAAGAAAGAGAGAGAGAGAGAGAGAGAGAGAGAGAGAGAGAGAGAGAGAGAGAGAGAGAGAGAGAGAGAGAGAGAGAGAGAGAGAGAGAGAGAGAGAGAGAGAGAGAGAGAGAGAATGTATTCAGCCCCCTCCCTCCCATCCTCTGGGGGCATGCCTATATTCTACACGATAAAACAGATAAATTAATTACTTCACATCAAAATATTTAAGCACGTATACGGATTATATCCGCATTCATCCTCTCCTGCACCTGTCGTCTACACCACCGTCCAACATGTCATGTTGGATCGAAAACATATTACATGGTATCAGAGTTCAGCTCGTCTTCATGCTGGGCTTCAAGCTGCTGCGGCCGGATCAGAAACACATTCCACTTAAATGGGTATGTACTCAAAATTAGATTTTTTGTTCGGATATTAAATATTAAATGGAGTACCCAGGTTGTGCCTGGGTTTCTTAATCCTCCTCTTCTCCAAATCTATCGCCCCTCTCTCTCTCGCTACCTCTCTCTCTCTCTCTCTCTCTCGCCACCTCTTCTGAGTCTTTCTCCCTCTTCTTTTCTTCCCTTTCCATCATCATCTCTCCTGAAAAACTACTAAAAAGACAAAGTAAAACAAATCCCCAATTTCACGTAATGAAAATTGCACATGTCGCAATAGGAGCTGATATTTCTTGAAGGTGGCTCTGTCCTCTTACATGTATACCGCCCCCGTTGTGTGTGTGTGTGTGTGTGTGTGTGTTTGTTTTATGCACGCGTGCATATGTACGTACACAGGAGTGTACGCGCCCGTCCGTACCCTCCCTCCACACCCATGGCCAGGCACTCGTGGTCGTCATGGCGACCCCCTGCTCCGTGGCGCTGCAGCCATGTACCTGTGCCACCCTGACTGGCACGGGTGCCAGGCCAGGAGCTCCAGATCACCGTGGTTGGCTGGACTAGAAAGGTTATCCAACGCCACGATACCCCAACAGTGCCAGGATGAGCTAGACCTTCCCCTAACGCGTGCGACCGTTCAAGGCAGTAGTAGACGGAATGACGCCTTAGCCAGGACTTTTTGTTTTGGAAAACGACATGGCTAAGGCGTCATCCTCACTAAATGGCATCTCATCATACATTTGATCCAGATATATTTCAGTTTATGACACTTCTATCCGCTATTAATAACGAAATTACCTACTTTATCTTTTTTTTCAGAAATATTGAAAACAGTACAAGTATCCCCCAACCCCTTCTCTTCCCGCTAACATGGAATATAGATACAATATTAAGTATCATGTACAACTAAAATCCGGTACGAAAATTTAACAAACTGAGAAATGTTGAGTAACACAAGACAAGTTCTGTAACTCCTATAGACTACGACACCTAGCATCACTATTAACTATGTAACTATTACCCACAATACGTGCTGCTCAGTGCACGCATCGCTAAACAAAGCCGCTCATGAGGCAGGTTACACTGTCTAAGGAAGCAGGAAACGCTCACTGGGAGGTCAACAACACCGAGGCAGAAAATAGGTGCTTCCTCATATTGGCATTATCCATCAAAGAGAAAACAAATTTGATTGCTGGCCTTTGGTATTGCACTCAATAGATATTTATAATTAGGTAAAGATAAGGGGGCACTAATCTTCAGGCTATGACAAACAAGGTCCTCGAGTCATTTATAGGAACGAACTATAACATCATCACCCATTTACTGATTTTATAGCATCAAAACACAAGGAAAGTCATGTCTGGCAAACCTTCTGGAGTTTTGTGACAAGATGACAATAACTACTTAGGAGAATGGACTTACTACTACTTTTCTAGATTGTCAGGAAGTCTTCGACACTGTTCCGATAAGTAGGCTCCTACATAAGCACGAGAAGCAAATGGGAGAAAATGTTAATTGTTAATTAGATGAGAGAAAACCTATCGGACGTGAAGCAGAGATCATTAGTGAGATATTGGAGGTTTTATTAGCGGAGAGCAATAAGGAAGAGACAGGTGGAACCCGAGTATCCAAAAGTTTCATAGACGGAGAAATAATTTTTTCAGTGTCACAACAGTGAAGAAATGGAATACTAGAAGTGATGTGGTACAGGCAGACGCCTTATACAGTTTAAAAGGATAGCATAATAGAACTCAGTAGGCTCAGGAACCTGTACATCAGTTGACTGACAGTTGAAAGCCATGACCAACGAGCTGAAGCTCAACCCACTCAAACTCAATTAGTCAAGTACATATAAACACACACCCAACCACTTCCCTTAAAAAAAAAAAACACAATTTAACGAAACACCTAATTCATCAAATTCTAATCATGTCTAGGGGGTTTCTCCCTAAACAATAATTGCACCAAATTCTATATAATTAGCAAGACTTGACAAGAGATATTACAGAAACAATATAAACCCTCGCGAGACGGCAGCAAATTACCAAGAGAGCGCGTGACAGGTCGGGAGAGTTTAGGATCAATTATTACCGATGGCGACAGTAACGCCTATATCAAGATTTTTTTCCCTATCGCGGCTGCATCACGACTTTCCCTAGCACGCCTATGTCAGGATTGCTCCTACTGAACTTGTGCTAGTTAAGGCTAGTTTGGCTAAGTTGAGATCGATGTATTTTTTGCTAATTTAGAATTGATTGGATTAGTATGACACTAGACTACCTCAGCTCGAACGACGAATGGAAATTTGTTGAATTGGTCGGCTAGAACAAGTTGGAGACTTCAGGTGGTGGGATATATTCCATCCGGCCAGGGCGAGGGGCAACGTCCACAAACCAGCAGCAAACGTCCAGAACGACAAAAAATCCGCTAGACTGAACTATAAGCCAGTTTTGACGGTCAAATATCCGGCTTTGATCGGCCAGTGCGACCATTTAACCAAGGAGAGCAAGGACCGGCTAGAAATCAACCTATCCATTCCCACTCTCCCAGGAGCCGGTTAGAACGGGCCAGGAGTTGGAAGAGCCGGTCCCAGCCCCAGCCAGTGGGGATGGTAGGACGCGATAAGGGGCCAAGGGATAATAAAACTCGACCGAAATGAGCGTCTTAGCAAACAAGCCATGTTTGTTAAGCAGGAGCGGGGTTATAATATTTCAATCACCACCACTGCGCCCTCCTCCACGACACACCCCTCTTAAGGGGGAGGGGACGTCCCCTTAAGTGGGAGGGGGAACCTCTGGGCCCTCCCCTCCACAACACCCTCCCCCTCCCTAAGTTCTCTTCCTCGACCCAGTCTTCCTAGAGGAAGGGGAAGCAAAAATAAAATATACCAAAGACTGAGGAATCACATGGAAGATGAACAAAGTATAACAGTCAACATGGCTTCAGAAACCAGAGGGGCTCCATACCGATTGTTATTGTTGTTGTTTAAGATTCAGTTCCTTGGAACAAAAAGTTCCAAGTAGCACCGTCTATGGTGAGCCCGTAGTGGACTTGCCTGGCACAGGTACGGGTGGCTGTAACTTTATGCCCCATATCGCTATTGCCCTGATCTATGACCTCGTCTCAAGTGGCTCTTCGTAAAAGGAGCAATGTAACACCGAGCTTACAGCGTATCGAGACTCATCAACAAAGTCTATAACGTGTGTGTTTGAAATACATCATCACTATTAAATCTCCCGTCCAACCACTTGGACTGGACGGTAGAGCGACGGTCTCGCTAATTCATGCAGGTCGGCGTTCAATCCTCGACCGTCTAAGTGCTTGGGGCTCCATTCCTCTTTCCTCCCGTCCCATCCCAAATCCTTTTCCAGATCCCTTCCAAGTGCTATATAGTCGTAATGGCTTGACTCTTTCACTTGATAATTCAATTCCTTTCCCGATTAAATCTCCCATAGACTCGATCCCTTAACACGAAGCGTCAAACACAACAACATCGGAGTTGGCAGCCACATGAAAGATTAGATCGCACTGCAAAGTAAAATCCTGCAAGTTGCTTGTACACCAAATAACTACATAACCACCGCGGCAGAAGAAATAAAGAAACAGTTTTCAATATATTGAAAAATACGATAAAAATGTTAAAATAATATGCATGTAGATCAAGAAATCGCACTAACGTGATAAATATCAATGAGAAAAAAATGGCAGTATGTTTGGTCGGAGGTTCGAGTCATTTAAGAGCGCCAGTTGATTTTGTCAATAAATAAATGATACACTTAGCTCGTGGTCTCTAACAACTGTCCACGAGTGAAGGAAGGATTCAGAAACAGAACAGGAAAAAGATTTAACAATGCAAAGACAGATTTAGGTAAAGTTGACCAGACCCACACACTAGAAGGTGAAGGGACGACGACGTTTCGGTCCGTCCTGGACCATTCTCAAGTCGATTCCGCAATCGACTTGAAGATGATCCAGGACGGACCGAAACGTCGTCGTCCCTTCACCTTCTAGTGTGTGATCTGGTCAACAGATTCAAGTAAAGTAATTAGGTTTCCACAACATTTTGTAAGTGTAGCACACAAAACAGCTGCACTTACACATGGTTAAAGTCCTTAAGCAACTATTTCCCAAAGCACAAATACTTTAAAGAAAACGAAAGTGTTATGAAAAAAGTAGAGAGTGCAAAACAAGGCGCATAACAGTTAGGTTGATCATATGACCAAAGAATCCAGGAGCTCCGTGAATCCATTTATGCATGATTAATGCATGAATGGTTACACCAAGAGAAACACCCCACTTCCAAAACTGGGGCCCAAGAGCTTGGATCTACTAGAGGACAACACTACGCCTTTTTCAATGCATGCTTATTAATAAAATGTAGTCAAGAGTATATTTATTGCAGACTTTTTATTTTCAAGAAATCATGAACTTACCAAAAAGAGAGAGAAAACAAGAACGTACACACACACACACACACACACACACATACACACACACACACACACACACACACACACACACCACACACACACTCACCACACACACACTCACCACACACACACCACACACACACACCACACACACACACACTCACCACACACACACTCACCACACAAACACACACCACACACACACTACACACACACACACCACACACACCACACACACACACACACACACACTCACACACACACACACACACACACACACACGAGGAAAGGGAAAGAACAAAGAGGAAGCATCATGCCACAGGTAGACCCCAAGACAATGTACACAGCCGCCCGCAGCGCCCCACAGGAGAAGAAAGACAACCTACACAGGAAAAGGTAAAAACTAATTTGCCGACTTTCTCCTCCCCTACGTCGGAAGAGTGTAGGATCGCCCTCGGCGGCGTTCGATGCTCAATTGTTTGTGACAGGAGAGTACTCTGCTCTCCCATCACCCCTCCTCATACTCCTCCCCCCACCTACAACCACCCCTGCCACCTCCACCACCCTACCTGAATCCCCACCACCTCGAGACCACTCCACCCCCACCACACAAACCCCCACACACCGCACCCTCAGACCCCACTCCGTCTATAGCACACCCCACCACAGTGGAGTGGGGGTGGGGGTAGAGGGGTAGCTGCTGCTCCTCACAGCCACCAGACGCCTTATTGTTATCATATGGAAGTCTTTGGCCCGTCTTATTTTGATTGTGATGATGGGATGGTGAATGATGGGGGGTAGGGAGAGAGGGGGAGCGAGGAGAGGAGGGGGAGCGAGGAGAGGAGGGGGGAGCGAAGAGAGGAGGGGGGAGCGAGGAGAGGAGGGGGGTGCGAGGAGAGGGGGGGGCGAGGAGAGGAGGGGGAGCGAGGGGGAAGAGGGATGTTTTCCTACCACAGACGTGGCCATGCATTTACAGTGCTGACCAGCATGCACACATTCTCGTCTGCTTTACATAGACAGGATTAGCGATCTATTCTCCTATATATAGTGCAACTAGATGAGGTACCCGGCGGTGCCCGGGTCGACCCGATGCCCAGTTCTCCTCTATAAACTCTCCCCATCAACACATTCACACACACACCCTCCCCATCTCCCACACACCCTCCCCATCACCCACACACCCTCCCCATCTCCCACACACCCTCCCCATCACCCACACACCCTCCCCATCTCCCACACACCCTCCCTATCTCCCACACACCCTCCCCATCACCCACACACCCTCCCCATCTCCCACACACCCTCCCCATCACCCACACACCCTCCCCATCACCCACACACCCTCCCCATCTCCCACACATCCTCCCCATCTCCCACACACCCTCCCTATCACCCACACACCCTCCCCATCTCCCACACACCCTCCCCATCTCCCACACACCCTCCCCATAACCCACACACCCTCCCCATCTCCCACACACCCTCCCCATCACCCACACACCCTCCCCATCACCCACACACCCTTCCCATCACCCACAAACCCTCCCCATCACCCACACACCCTCCCCATCTCCCACACACCCTCCCCATCTCCCACACACACCCTCCCCATCTCCCAAACACACCCTCCCCATCTCCCAAACACACCCTCCCCATCTCCCAAACACACCCTCCCCATCTCCCACACACACCCTCCCCATCTCCCACACACTCCCTCCCCATCTCCAACACACTCCCTTCCCACGTCAATGTAACCAAAAGGTTGTGCCCAGACTACAAATATTTCATCTGAATACATGTTTTGAAAATCAATATATGAATTCACTATTCTTTAATGTGTTGATAAAGTCTATGGACTCAGCGTTGAACATTTCACATTCACAGACTTTAGTGAAGGAGGAGCACAGAGTCAATTCATCCTGACCCACCCTACGACACTCCCGATTAAGTCACAATTAAAACTGCAAAGTTTAATGTGGTTAGCCCTTAACGTCTGACCTCCAAGCTGGAACACAATCCTTTATAGCTGTGGTTGAGCACTCAACCACAGGTAACTGAAGTGGGGGGGGGGGGGGGGGCGTGAGAGGGGAGTGAAGGGGAAAAGGGGAGTGAGGGGGGAAAAGGGGAGTGAGGGGGGAAGAGGGGAGTTTACGTTCGTAAGGTAAACTATGAAACACTAGAATAATTATACAACAAAGCCTTGCAATGTAAAGCAAAAGAAAACTGCTTAAAGCAACATCAGAAGAAAGTTGATAATCTTTCCCAGTACTGTCGTACGTCCAAACGACCCTCGCGAGTATGAGGACGACCCCCTGGCCTGAACGACCCTCGCGAGTATGAGGACGACCCCCTGGCCTGAACGACCCACGCGAGTATGAGAACGACCCCCCTGGCCTGAACGACCATCGTGAGTGTGAGAACGACCCCCTGACCTAAACCGTCCACATTATTGTAAAGAGTGAACGGGTCCCATGAGCCACGTTAGTATGTGAGGTGGACGGATGGGAAGAGGTGCGAGTGAGTGGGAGGAGGGGGCGACGTATGGGTCGTAGGATGGGGAAGAGCGGCATGGGGAGGGGTGTCGTAGGGAGGGGGAAGAGAAGGGTCATGGTGGGGGGGTCGTAGGGAGGGGGAAGAAGGGTCAGGGTGGTAGTAAAAGGCGTGTGATCCGGGAGTCGTGCCCGAGGCTGCAAGAGGAAGCTTCACCGCCACTCTCACCTCTCCCCCTCTCTCACTTCTCTCCCTCCCCCTCCCTCCTACCAATGTCTCCTCCTTCCCTCATGTCTCTCATCCATGCGCATCTCTTCTCTCTTGTCTTAGCTCATTTATACTGCCTTTACTCTTAGTTTACTCCTTGCTATTCTCTCCCTTATCTCTCTCTATCTCTATCCCCTTGCATCCCATATCCAACTCCCTGTTTACCCAATAACGAGAAGATAAACAGGAAATGTTATGAAAAACAGTATAAACACATAGAAAACAGTAAACGGTATGAAAAGTTATGAAAACTTTAAAACAAAAAACGCTGAAAACTGTATGAAAAACGATATGATAACAGTCAATGGAACACGAGGTTAAGTTTTTCTTACACTCACAAAGATTATATAAACTCCAGCCTGGAATTGTAACAGCCAATGGAGTCTTGACCTTCACAACACTCGTAGGGGAGTAACTATCGAGATTAAATATAAAATCTAATACACCAGAGGCCCAATGCATCTATGATTTCATTCACGTTATCTCAAATAAATCTCAGATCCTTAACTCCATCCCAATAGTACGAGGGGGATAAATCATGCAATCCATAAGTAATGTATTTTAAAGTGTCTTGTTTTATTTTACATATGTTTACGACGACCTAAATGTATACGTACTCTAGGCAGTATGTATTTCAATTTAGAGTACCCTTATGTGTTACATTAGTGGTGGTAGTGGAAGCTAGACTACCACTATTACTACTCAACTATTTAAGTAGCAGCAACATAAAGTAACGGTGAAGAAAATGCTACTTATTTCGTGTTCCCACGAAATAAAATTTTCTGACATTATTGCAGGAAGGAGAAGAGAGTTATTAGTTATTTTGATTTATAAATCGCAAAGCTCTTAGTGTTCTTTGACCAGAATATTTAAATATACTTATTGAGTAATTTGCCTGCCTGTGATATTTGTGTGTTCATTACTGTATGTTCAACGTTTTAACGCATAGCTTACTGACGTCTTGCTATGTTGAGGCACGTCATGTGGTAATGCCCCCATGTTGAGGCACATCATGTGGTAATGCCCATGTTGGGGCACGTCATGTGGTAATGCCCCCATGTTGAGGCACATCATGTGGTAATGCCCATGTTGGGGCACGTCATGTGGTAATGCCCCCATGTTGGGGCACATCATGTGGTAATGCCCCCATGTTGGGGCACGTCATGTGGTAATGCCCCCATGTTGAGGCACATCATGTGGTAATGCCCCCATGTTGGGGCACATCATGTGGTAATGCCCCCATGTTGGGGCACATCATGTGGTAATGCCCCCATGTTGGGGCACATCATGTGGTAATGCCCCCATGTTGGGGCACATCATGTGGTAATGCCCCCATGTTGGGGCACATCATGTGGTAATGCCCATGTTGGGGCACGTCATGTGGTAATGCCCCCATGTTGGGGCACATCATGTGGTAATGCCCATGTTGAGGCACATCATGTGGTAATGCCCATGTTGGGGCACATCATGTGGTAATGCCCATGTTGGGGCACATCATGTGGTAATGCCCATGTTGAGGCACATCATGTGGTAATGCCCATGTTGAGGCACATCATGTGGTAATGCCCATGTTGGGGCACATCATGTGGTAATGCCCATGTTGAGGCACATCATGTGGTAATGCCCATGTTGAGGCACATCATGTGGTAATGCCCATGTTGGGGCACATCATGTGGTAATGCCCATGTTGAGGCACATGTGGTAATGCCCATGTTGAGGCACATCATGTGGTAATGCCCATGTTGGGGCACATCATGTGGTAATGCCCATGTTGGGGCACATCATGTGGTAATGCCCATGTTGGGGCACATCATGTGGTAATGCCCATGTTGGGGCACATCATGTGGTAATGCCCATGTTGGGGCACATCATGTGGTAATGCCCATGTTGGGGCACATCATGTGGTAATGCCCATGTTGGGGCACATCATGTGGTAATGCCCATGTTGGGGCACATCATGTGGTAATGCCCATGTTGGGGCACATCATGTGGTAATGCCCATGTTGGGGCACATCATGTGGTAATGCCCATGTTGGGGCACATCATGTGGTAATGCCCATGTTGGGGCAGATCATGTGGTAATGCCCATGTTGGGGCACATCATGTGGTAATGCCCATGTTGGGGCACATCATGTGGTAATGCCCATGTTGGGGCACATCATGTGGTAATGCCCATGTTGGGGCACATCATGTGGTAATGCCCATGTTGGGGCACATCATGTGGTAATGCCCATGTTGGGGCACATCATGTGGTAATGCCCATGTTGGGGCACATCATGTGGTAATGCCCATGTTGGGGCACATCATGTGGTAATGCCCATGTTGGGGCACATCATGTGGTAATGCCCATGTTGGGGCACATCATGTGGTAATGCCCCCATGTTGGGGCACATCATGTGGTAATGCCCATGTTGAGGCACATCATGTGGTAATGCCCATGTTGGGGCACATCATGTGGTAATGCCCATGTTGGGGCACATCATGTGGTAATGCCCCCATGTTGGGGCACATCATGTGGTAATGCCCATGTTGGGGCACATCATGTGGTAATGCCCCCATGTTGGGGCACATCATGTGGTAATGCCCATGTTGGGGCACATCATGTGGTAATGCCCATGTTGGGGCACATCATGTGGTAATGCCCATGTTGGGGCACATCATGTGGTAATGCCCATGTTGGGGCACATCATGTGGTAATGCCCCATATTGTGTAATTTTGGTCCACGAGAAGTATTTGTGTGCTCATTTTTTACCATATAGCTAAGTGTGACCCGATTATTTCCAGTTGCCATAATATATTGGCAATATTGACTCCTAATTGGTAATAACTGCCAGTGATCACATGTAAATAATTTGTTGCACAAATTATGCAACAAATGTAAATTGTGCTTGGGTAAAAACATATATATTGTGCACCACCCATCAAAGCACGCATGTGCACTCACTCTCACACACCTTAGAGAGTGACCTTAGCTCCCCTCTCAGCTAAGGGGACTTTACTATGAAGGTAATCTGAGTTAACTGGATATCACCACTTTGGAGAAAATATAGAATAAAGACATGATAACGACATACAAGATTCTAAAGGGCCAAGTACATAGAACGATGTTCACAGTGAACAACAGTATAACGAAGGGACACTATTATTAAGCTTCAGTTGATTCACTTATATGTCAGAAAACTTCCCCAATGTAGGAGTCGTCAATATATGGAATAAATAGGATGAAATCACAGAGACCAGTTTGATAAACAGCTTTAAATGTAAATGATTAAAAACGAGTGAAAAGAACCATTATATTAAATTACTTATGTGTTCACGACCTTGCAACACATCTAGGGGAGAACACGCAAACACATGCAAATGCACGCGCGTGCGTGCGTGCATAAGAGGTGTATTAACAGTGTTTAAAGTGGCGTCCGAGCGAGTGGGCAATTTTACAGATTCACCCCGTGCAATTACGACCCCTAAATTGGCACTATTCCCTGGTCGTGGCGCCACCTGACACCCGCCACTTAACACAGTGAGGGAACAGTGGGGGGCTGATGAAGATTAAAGCGTGAGAAGTGGAGGGGCGAGGGACGGGTTAGTGGAGGAGGAGGAGGTAGAGGGATGAATGAGAGGGCTAGGTAGACCGTATGTGGGTTCTGGATTAGGTAAAAATAATCACCGTGTGGATAAAAACCAATCTATAATTCTTCTAGCACTGTAGCAACGAGGTATGTCTCTGTCTCTCTCTCATACACACTATTATATAATCAAACATGACTTGAATGGACTCTGTGTCCTCGATAGTCACAATGGCATCATCAGAGGTCACAGATTCCCTCACCACTCGGGGAAGGCCCGAGGTACCTCACCTCCAGGTGAGGCACCAAGGGCCTCCCCCGAGTGGTGAGGGAGTAGTCGAGAGACGTGTCTGAACGAGATACCAAGTACCAGGGGCCAGATTCACAAAAGCACTTACGAACCTGTACATCTTTTCTCAATTTTTGGCGGCTTTGTTTCCAATTATTTAACAGTTAATGAGTTCCGAAGCACCAGGAGGCTGTTTATAACAATAACAACAGTTGATTGGCAAGTTTTCATGCTTGTAAACTGTTTAATAAATATAACCAAAGCCGTCAAAGATTGAGGAAAGATGTACACGTTCGTAAGTGCTTGCGTAAGTACTTTCGTGAATCTGGCCCCAGGTCCTGAACGGAAGCTGGACGATGGTCTATACACGTTCTCACACAGGATGCGGATTCGTGTCTGACGAACGCTATATTATCCCGACAAATGCTTACCCCTCCTGGTCCTCCTCCTCCTCCTCCTCACCTGCTCCGCCACTCTCCCACACCACTTACCTGAAAAATAAAACATTATTAAGTTTGATGACTTCATATATATACATATTAATGATTAAAGTACATAAATATTCTACCTTTATTAGTTAAGTCGGACATCTTCAATCTGAAATCAACAGAAACGTCTTAAAATCTAATGTAAAGTGTTGGTCAAGATATTAGTTAACAGTGTGAGCTTCATGAAAGAAAACAAATAAGACCAGAAAAATCATCGTAGATAAACGAGGAAGATTATAACACTTGCAGAAGGCGACTGAAGATAAAATGCCATAAGAAAACCAAAAAGAGTGGCAGGACTCTGCCGAGAACTTATCGATATTACTCGTCACCGACTTCAGGTAAAGTGCGGACTCTTATGCACTCTTACTCTCCCTGTCTACCTACCATTAGTCAACGCTGCTTCTCTCCCTCCATTCCTCACGAGGAGACAGCAAAAGAAAGACAAACAGAGACAGCAGAAGGAAGGCAAACAGAGACAGCAGAAGGAAGGCAAACAGAGACAGCAGAAGGAAGGCAAACAGAGACAGCAGAAAGAAGGCAAACAGAGACAGCAGAAGAAAGGCAAACAGAGACAGCAGAAAGAAGGCAAACAGAGACAGCAGAAAGAAGGCAAACAGAGACAGCAGAAAGAAGGCAAACAGAGACAGCAGAAGGAAGGCAAACAGAGACAGCAGAAGGAAGGCAAACAGAGACAGCAGAAGGAAGGCAAACAGAGACAGCAGAAGGAAGGCAAACAGAGACAGCAGAAGGAAGGCAAACAGAGACAGCAGAAGGAAGGCAAACAGAGACAGCAGAAGGAAGGCAAACAGAGACAGCAGAAGGAAGGCAAACAGACAGCAGAAGGCAAGCGGAAATGGTCCAGAGAATAATAATAATGGAAAAAAGGGCGCTGAAAGAGAGGGGAAACGGAAGGAAGAGGGGTAAAAGAGGGCTGGGGGGAGTGAGAAGGTATAAAAAAATCTCCAAGCCATGGTCGAGGTCCCCTAAGGCGCTTCTCTAATTGGCCCTGAAGAATACGGCGGCTCCTGCGGCTGCTACACACACACACACACACACACACACACACACACACACACACACACACACACACACACACACACACACACACACACACACATTTTGACAACTGAGGAAGTCTGAGAGTATCAGGGAGTGATAGAGGAACGATGCTCCTCATTGCTTCACTCGGTGATGCTGCCAAAGATGGGAATGGGGAATGGAAGGGAGACGAGAGATAGAAAAAAACATGGATAAACAGACAGAAGGGCGGCAAAAATGAAGAGACAAAGCAAGGTTTACCTGGAGACGCCTCTGGGAGTTGTTCTACTCCCCAAAGCCCGGTCTGGGGACCATGGTCGACTTATGATAACTTGGGCCAACAGGCTGTTGCTTGGAGCGGCCCGCAGGCCCACAACACGACCGTCACTATCAACTAACAACCCGGTTGATTCGACGCTCCTTGGAGTAGGAGTGAGGTAGGTGGGGGGGGGGGAGGGAGACAGTAAGGTGAGAGGCTGGCTTCCGTACGGACACTTGTTGAATCCATCCGCTTCCCTCAATGTCAGTACTCCCCGGACGCGCTCACACCACATACAGTAAGTTATCATGTTTTTGGTTATCCTATGGACGTGTAACCTTCGAATATCTAAAACTATGAACGTGTAAACCATTTCTGTACCGCACAATGTAACTATTTTAAAGCTCTGGTATCACAATAATTGCAAGATATATATTCAATTGATTCTATATTTCAGGGGTAAATTCGTTTCCAGGGAATTCTTGCTGTTGCGAGTTTGGGTAAAACTGGGCAAACCAACACGACTCGAAGTGGTCTGTGATTTCAAGTCTCGTGCGCTGTGCGGGACTGGCCGACGTCTCCAAAAATATATTTAAAATTCTGATTTAAATTTTTTAGTTTTATGTTTTTTATCAATTTACTTATATTCGTGTTTCTGACATATTGGTGTAACAAAAGCATATAAATGCAAACTGGATACACAATTTACAAAAATATATATTTTATACAAGGAAGAAGTGTGTGTTTCTCATGAGTTGGAGGGCAAATTCTTGGGGCTAGCCTCATCTAACTTTGTACTGGGATTACTGAGGGGTAAGCCACAAACATGGGTGAGCCGAAGTTGGCCCCATTACTCCCATTAAAACGGGACCGGCTCTCTAGCGACTCCATATGAAGTTTATGGCGACTGGCAATGGTTCGACTCACTAAAGACTCATTGTTAATTTATCTTTGCAACATTATGCACTGATCACCGCATCAACCCGAGCACCACTGGGAACTCCGTCTTGTATGCATAATATTGTATATAAATCCATTACTCATTTTCCCAACATGCCATGAGTTGCCATTCTCTAGATATTAAAATAATTATGCTTATTCATTTATCATCAGCACTATATTACAAAATTAGCACACGTCCACAGTAGCCTCAGTTTACCACTAAAATTTCACGCAATATAAAAATCCTCCGTTTGTTTTTTGGTGGCTGGGAGGGTGATGGCCCAGATGGGAGGAATCTATGGGGAGATGATCCCCAGTCGGCACTTCTGTAATGCAGGGGGAGGGTGTCTGTTGGCATCACCCCCTCCCCCTTCAACCTCTGTAATGCAGGGAATGAGAGGCTGATGGTATCCGCCTCCCACAATCAAATCCGCCTCAACAATCAAATAATTTACAAGGACTAACAAACAGTCTTTCACTTAGTCTGGTGACAGCCACTGAGCCTTTAACGTCATCTTGGAATGTATCTTCTGGAGTTATATTGAAATAATTTCGGGGGGTTATCGTCCCCGAGGCCCGGTCCTCGACCAGGCCTCCTTTTTGTTACACCCCCTCTCTCCAGGAAGCAGCCCGTAGCAGCTGTCTAACTCCCAGGTACCTATTTACTGCTAGGTAAATAGGCACATGGGAGTTAGACAGCTGCTACGGGCTGCTTCCTGGGGAGGGGTGTAACTGCATATTGTAATAAGGGTATTGTAAGGGTATATTGCAATAATTATACAAAAATATTATTATTATTACTAATATTTTAAAAAGATGTGGAGGATGGAGGGATGAGGAAGAGGATGCCGGAACTATCCTCTGAAACACCATCACCGAGCCGGTCGCCATGGGATACGAGGGATGCTGAGGGCCAACACACTTTCATCTCCCGGTCACTAATGCTGCAGTCCTTCCTGACCTATCCCCCCCCCCTCCTCCTCTCACTCCTCTATCCCCCCCCCCTCACTCTCAACCATCCATCCATCTGCTCTTTTATATTCATTCTCATCCTTTTTTCCCTCGTCTCTTCCTCAAGGCCGTGTCCTAGCTGGTTGGTCAGAATTGTCGTGATCAATAGCGGGGATGCAGGTGATGGTTCACACACTGTTCTTATTATGATCAATCCGAAGATCCGCTCACCGCCTTCCTACACACACACGAACGCTCTATACTGGCACATTCGCCTACATAAACATATTCTTAGAGATCCGGATACATGTAAACATTTGCCAAAACACACACTGGTCCACCTAAACATTTTCCAAGGAACTCCTAATCACCTAAACATCTGCCAGGAGATCCAGGTTCATCCAAACACCTGTCAAGAGGACCCAGGTCCACCCAAACACCTATCAAGAGGATCCTGGTCTAACCAAACACCTGCCAAGAGGACCCTGGTCCACCCAAACATCTGTCAAGAGGACCCAGGTCCACCCAAACACCTGTCAAGAGGATCCTGGTCCACCCAAACACCTGTCAAACATTTGCTGGGGGGAAAGAGGAACACACAACGTCTCAAACCTCCCTCTAGTTTGTTCTATCCCCCCAGGCCTTGATTACCGCCCAGATTCCCACCCACACCCCCCCCCAAATCCCCACTACATATGTCAGACCAATCATGAAGTATGCAGCTTCAGCATGGAGTCCATATCTAGTCAAGCATAAGACTAAACTGGAGAAGGTTCAAAGGTTTGCCACCAGACTAGTACCCGAGCTGAGAGGTATGAGCTACGAGGAGAGACTACGGAAGTTAAACTTCACGTCGCTGGAAGACAGAAGAGTTAGGTGGGGATATGATCACCACATACAAGATTCTCAAAGGAATTGATAGGGTAGATAAGGATGTGCTATTTAAGACAAGGGGCACACGCACTAGGGGACACAGGTGGAAATTGAGTGCCCAAATGAGCCACAGAGATATTAGAAAGAACTTTTTTTTAGTGTCAGAGTGGTTGACAAATAGAATGCATTAGGAAGTGATGTGGTGGAGGCTGACTCCATACACAGTTTCAAGTGTAGATATGATAGAGCCCAGTAGGCTCAGGAACCTGTACACCAGTTGATTGACAGTTGAGAAGCGGCACCAAAGAACCAGAGCTCAACCCCCGCAAGCACAAACAGTCGAAGACAAATAGGTAAGAACATCCCCTAAAACCCCAATCACCCAGCTAATTTTGGGGGTCCAAACGGCCCCCCCCCAAACTCCACAACCCCACAAAGGCGACCCCAGTCATCCCCGTACCTTACCTGACCCAACGAGCGGGAGGCACAGAGCAATGTGCTGGCCACAACTTTGCAATTAAGAGTTAAGCTGCCCGCCAGGTTGCCATAGTGACTGATGATGGCAACCGCGGGCCCTGAGCGTGGCGAGGGGAGGAGTGTAGAGACGAGAGGGGAGAATGAAGGGAGAAGGAGAGTCAGAGGAAGAAAGGGGGTCATGGAAATGTGTAAAAAAGAAGAGAAAGAAAGGGAAAGAGAGATATAGAAAGAAGCAGAGGCAAGGGCGCTAAGGAAAAATGAGAATGGAAAGAAAATGGAGAGGAATAATGGACTGGTTTAAAGAGGGAAGGGTACAAGGGCTAATGGAGGAAGAAGAGAGAAGGTGAACGGGGATAGAACAGTGTAGAGGAGAAGGGAAGAGGAGAGTAAAATGTCAAACAAATGGTACGAGTGTGATGGAAAGAGTGGGAAAGTGAGGGGGAGAAGGCGAGGGGTAGAGAGGGGATGAGCCACTAGATGCCTAGGTAGATATCAGCGAGGGAGATAACGGGACACGAGAGGGGTGGGCGAGATAACATGCTAATGCAGCGATGGTCTGGAGATATCACTGAATAAGAGGTGTGCTGAAAGGGAGAGGAGGAGGTAGGGGATGGAGGGGGAAGAGAAAAGGGAGGAGAGGGAAGAGAGGGGGGAGGAGAGGGAGTAATGAGGGGGGAGGGAAATAGGTAACAATCAATTCGTTTAATAAACTAAGAAATAATGAATTTGTTCTGTTAAGAGTGTCTGGTGGATGCTGGCCCAATCCCAGGCGCCACTCCCAAGCTTACTGGCCGACTGTCCCAATCCCAGGCGCCACTCCCAAGCTTGCTGGCCGACTGTCCCAATCCCAGGCGCCACTCCCAAGCTTGCTGGCCGACTGTCCCAATCCCAGGCGCCACTCCCAAGCTTACTGGCCGACTGTCCCAATCCCAGGCGCCACTCCCAAGCTTACTGGCCGACTGTCCCAATCCCAGGCACCACTCCCAAGCTTACTGGCCGACTGTCCCAATCCCAGGCGCCACTTCCAAGCTTACTGGCCGACTGTCCCAATCCCAGGCGCCACTCCCAAGCTTACTGGCCGACTGTCCCAATCCCAGGCGCCACTTCCAAGCTTACTGGCCGACTGTCCCAATCCCAGGCGCCACTCCCAAGCTTACTGGCCGACTGTCCCAATCCCAGGCGCCACTCCCAAGCTTACTGGCCGACTGTCCCAATCCCAAGCGCCACTCCCAAGCTTACTGGCCGACTGTCCCAATCCCAGGCGCCACTCCCAAGCTTACTGGCCGACTGTCCCAATCCCAGGCACCACTTCCAGGCTTACTGGCCGACTGTCCCAATCCCAGGCGCCACTACCAGGCTTACTGGCCGACTGTCCCAATCCCAGGCTTACTGGCCGACTGTCCCAATCCCAGGCGCCACTCCCAAGCTTACTGGCCGACTGTCCCAATCCCAGGCGCCACTCCCAAGCTTGCTGACCGACTGTCCCAATCCCAGGCGCCACTCCCAAGCTTGCTGGCCGACTGTCCCAATCCCAGGCGCCACTCCCAAGCTTACTGGCCGACTGTCCCAATCCCAGGCGCCACTCCCAAGCTTACTGGCCGACTGTCCCAATCCCAGGCGCCACTCCCAAGCTTACTGGCCGACTGTCCCAATCCCAGGCGCCACTCCCAAGCTTACTGGCCGAGTCTCGGCCTCAAATGCTTCCCGGCGCCGCCAATGCTCGGGGGATTAAATATAATTATCGACTGTTAGAAACTTTATCGCGATGTTATGTAGCGTTCACGAGACTTGTCCGTGAAGGTGGAGAGATCGGGTTGGGGGAGTTTGGGGAGGTGGGGAGCGGGAGAGTGTTTGGGGAGGTGGGGGAAGAGTTTAGCTGCGACGGGGAATAGTAGTTTAAGGAGGGGGGTAGTATTTAACGATGTGGGTAGCAGTAGTAGTTCAGAGAGGGGGTGGTGGTAGTTGACCAACCATCTCCACTACAACAATACCACAGCAACCACCACCACAACCATCTCTACCACAACACAACTATTTACAATAACACTAACACAGTGTTGCCCACCACTCAGGGAACCACCACTCAGGGAACCACCACTCAGGGAACCACCACTCAGGGAACCACCACTCAGGGAACCACCACTCAGGGAACCACCACTCAGGGAACCACCACTCAGGGAACCACCACTACCACTTACATCCATTTCAACCGCCACATTTACCACTACAAAAAAAAAAAAAATACCCACACCTTTACCACCAAACAAACGATACTGACAACGCAACCACAACCCCCTCTTCCACCCCTCCTCCACCCCCCCCCCCAAAACAACCACTCAACCACCATACTCTTGCGTTGCCATGGATACTCATCTCACTCCAGCCTCCGTGAAACAAGGAAATGAAGAAGGTGATGGGCCGCATATCATGGAGAGGGGGCAGGGGGGGGGGCATGGTGGCCCGCATACTGGGGGTAGGGGGGGGGCATGGTGGCCCGCATACTGGGGGTAGGGGGGGGGGGAAGAATGCTGTGGTGGGCAGCATCAACCACTGTCCCACCACACACACCCGCTCACTCTCCTTCACCCCCAGCAAACATCAACAGTCTGGTGTTCCATTTGTCAATAGCCGAGCATAACATGATTGTCGAGGGGGAGAAAGAAGGGGGAGGGGGTGCTGAGGCTTCTTCAACACTCCCCGGAGATCACCCTCCCCCCTCCCCCAGGGGGGAGTGGGGAGGGGGGTCACACACAGGTAAGAAATCCCATCCTCTATATTTCCCCTCTCTCCTCTCCCCTGCCCCCCCCCCCTCTCTCTCTCTCTCCCTGTCCCCTCGTTTCTCAAAACCGGAACTACAAAACGCTCACACACACACACACACACACACACACACACACACACACACACACACACACACACACACACACACGGGGCCTGGTAGCCTGGTGCATAGCGCACAGGGCTCATAATTCTGTGGCGCGGGTTCGATTCCCGCACCAGGCAGAAACAAATGGGCAAAGTTTCTTTCAACCTGAATGCCCTTGTTACCTAGCAGTAAATAGGAACCTGGGAGTTAGTCAGCTGTCACGGGCTGCTTCCTGGGGTGTGTGTGTGGTGTGGAAAAAAAGTAGTTAGTAAACAGTTGATTGACAGTTGAGAGGCTGGCCGAAAGAGCCAGAGCTCATCCCCCGCAAACGCAACTAGGTGAATACAACTAGGTAAATACACACCAGACCTTACGACGCTGACAAGAGGAGGGCGAGCTAGACAACGTCATTACGACAAATCGTATACACAGTCTGTACTAACCTCACGAGACGGTAACTGGTTGAAGCCACAGTTATCATCTCGATCTGAAGAGTTAATGACCATGACCTGAAGAGGAAACCTTATTTATATAAACCCAAAAGTTTTTGTATTGTTTTTAATAGTGGAAGTCAGCCCAAGTCACATCTAAGATCAAATAAGCCCAGTTAAGTCAGTGACTTCAGCAAAGTGTCGATAATAGAATCCAAAGCGAGCATTGGATACGCTAACCTATAGTGGCAAGGATCTCAACACCCACGATAATCAGCTCTCGGACTAGTCACTGAATTGTAATTCAGTTCACAATTTGGAAGTAATATTCAGTGTGGCCAAGCTTCTCATCCATTAACAGTGAGCAGCTAAGCAGGCGATGAGTCACAATAAAGTGGCTAAAGTAAGTTGACCAGACCACACACTAGAAGGTGAAGGGACGACGACGTTTCGGTCCGTCCTGGACCATTCTCGAGTCGATTTTGATGAGGAAGTAGAGACAGACAATAAACAGGCAACAGATGAGGAGCAAAGTAAGGTGTAGTAGAGGGGATAGTAGTAGGAATAAGAACTGCAGAGGGCCTATTGGCCCATTCGCCCCTTCGTCGTCCCATCACCTTCTAGTATGTGGTCTGGTCAGCAGCTAAGCCTACCCATTAAGTAAGCGAGTGAGCTGAGTGAATGGATTAGCAGACAGTCACTATTATCGGGTTCTTATATGAAGTAAGACAGCAAATTTTAAGTAAAAAAATAAGGAGCTACATCTCCTAGGTTGAGATTTAGCCACAATGAAATAAGGCCAAATTTGCAAATTATTTGCATATTTTACATTTAATAGTTTATTTTTGTGTGCATGAGACAGCAGACAGCAGACCCCGGGGTCACAATACAGCAGACCCGGGGTCACAATACAGCAGACCCGGGGTCACAATACAGCAGACCCGGGGTCACAATACAGCAGACAGCACTGGACCAGAGCAGTTGTCTACAGAGCTCTTTTGATGCGGCAAATGTATTAGTGGCCGGATGAACACAGACAGACAGACAGAGAGAGACACAGAGAGAGTGAGAGAGAGAGATAGAGATAGAGAGAGAGAGAGAGAGAGAGAGAGAGAGAGAGAGAGAGAGAGAGAGAGAGAGAGAGAGAGAGAGAGAGAGAAGAGTGTACAGGGGGAGGCACCAGTGGGCCAATATGCTATCAGATTCATACCGAAGCTTTGATGATCCACGAGGCGGATAAAACTTCAACCCCCGGGAGGTAGACACACACTTTGGGGGGAAGAGTTGATGGAGGGGAGGAGTAGAGTGGAGGGAACTACGACCGATCAGTGACTCCTCCATTACACTCCCAATAACACCCATGTGTACCTCCACTCCCTATGGCTGGGGACATAGTTGACCCTATGATCTACACTCCATCTATCTCTTCCTACCTTATTCCCTCCATCCTCATTCCTTCCATCCTCATTCCCTCCATCCTGGAGCCGATCGCCACTATTTTCCCAAAAGACGAACTCGGCTTCCGACCGACAAACGTTACAAATATAATGTGTTGTGGTTATTTTTTCACAATATTCCTCGTCCTACACCTTCTAAACCTCTCCATCCCTACTTTCCTAAACTCTTCTTTCATTTCTCCCTCCCTCCTTCCCCCTGGGGTCCGGGGGGCAGTGTTGTATGGGGAAGCCCCTCAGGATAAGGGGATCAGTGGGGCCCGGGAAGCCCCAACATGTAGCGTGCCACACAAACTGTTTAGTGGAAAAGTGGATCTCTGCACTTGTAACAAGCTGTAGAATTTATTACTGGGGCTACCCGCCAGGTCCCCTGCTTGAGGGGGGGGGGCCACCGCCAGGTTCCCTGCTTGAGGGGGGGCCACCGCCAGGTCCCCTGCTTGAGTGGGGGGCTACCGCCAGGTTCCCTGCTTGAGTGGGGGCCACCGCCAGGTCCCCTGCTTGAGTGGGGGCCACCGCCAGGTCCCCTGCTTGAGTGGGGGCCACCGTCAGGTCCCCTGCTTGAGTGGGGGCCACCGTCAGGTCCCCTGCTTGAGTGGGGGCCACCGTCAGATCCCCTGCTTGAGTGGGGGCCACCGCCAGGTCCCCTGCTTGAGTGGGGGCTACCGCCAGGTTCCCTGCTTGAAGGGGGCCACCGCCAGGTCCCCTGCTTGAGGGGGGGCTACCGCCAGGTCCCCTGCTTGAGTGGGGGGCTACCGCCAGGTCCCCTCCTTGAGTGGGAGGAAGAGGGGAAGGTAGAGAGGAAAAGGAACATAAGTTTCAAGAGATGAGCCCGAGAAGGAAGCGAGGGAATGCTCAAGCGAAAGAGAATACAGTAAGAAGGACTGAAGGATCCTCAGAGTGGTCTCTCTCGCGGGGCGGGAAGAGCGGTCTCCCTCGCGGGGCGGGAAGAGCGGTCTCCCTCGCGGGGCGGGAGGAGCGGTCTCCCTCGCGGGGCGGGAAGAGCGGTCTCCCTTGCGGGACGGGAGGAGCGGTCTCCCTCGCGGGGCGGGAAGACTGGTCCCTCTCGCGGGGCGGGAGGAGCGGTCCACCTCGCGGGGCGGGGCTGAGAGTGGCCATCGACTGCGGTCACAAGCCTCTTCATATTGAACGATGATCAAATTGACCAGCAGACTGTTTAGGAGGAGGAGGAAGAGAGAGAGAGAGAGAGAGAGAGAGAGAGAGAGAGAGAGAGAGAGAGAGAGAGAGAGAGAGAGAGAGAGAGAGAGAGAGAGAGAGAGAGAGAGAGAGGCAGGCTATAATAGCTTTCTCTATATTGTCCGTGTAATATGATACAAGAGGGAGGGGAGAATAAGGAGGATAGGGATCAGGGGAGAGTAAGGGGAGACCCCTCACAGGTTTGGCTGCGCTCCCCTCTTCTAAAGCCAAAATCCGACGATACTAATACACGCATTAATAAGGTTTCCGCTATTTGTGTGTGTGTGTATATGTGCGCGCGCGTGTGTGTATATGTGCGCGCGCGTGTGTATATGTATGTGTGGGCGTGTGTATATGAACGTATGTGTTAGCCTAAATGTGCTTGTACAGTTTTGCTTCAGCTCTTAAGCTCCGCCTTCCTAATGCTATAAGTTCCTTAGAATGACTATTCGGTCGCTTTTATTATATCTAAATGAACGTTTGTGTATCATGTTAGTTTTTGGTTTCATATGAACGATATTACAAGTCCTTAACTCACAAGGTGAAGAAATTTTGTCACGGATATATTTGTTTCCATTTTCCATCTGCAATCTCTCGATTTTGCCGGTTCTCACCCTAGACATTGCTGCTTACTTGGACGTGGTTGGTTCAGCGACGGCCTCGTTTCTTGCATGACTGGAGTTCGAGCCCTCGATGTCCCAAGCGGTAAGGTTCTGCTCCTTCAACCCGTTCTCATTCCTTCTAGATGCTGTTTAGTTAAGCTGGCTTCGTGTTTCCTATTCGTAATTATATTATCCGTGTTTATTCGGCCAATTGTCATTAGAATCTTTTTTTTCCTTCTCGTTCAACAACGTAACATCAGTTTCTCAGGGTACTATGTTTGCTCCAGTACTTTTTTCACTCGTAAAAAATATGAATCAGTGAACAAATCCGCAAGGACCTTGACGAGGATTTGAACCTGCGTCCGAGAGCATCCCAGATGCTGCCTATGACGCTGTATATGAAACAGTCCATTCACCTGGGCAGTATGGGTCCCGGACCAGATTAGGACACAAACTATAGTCTTGTATCTTCCTTTGCGGATCCCCGAGATGTGTGTGTGTGTGTGTGTGTGTGTGTGTGTGTGTGTGTGTGTGTGTGTGTGTGTGTGTGTGTGTGTGTGTGTGTGTGTGTGTGTGTGTGTGTGAATTGGCAAAACAGAGGTCACAGGAAATCTCCGAACTGATGTAAACCAGGTCTTTCAATGGCTAACAGAAAACAACATGTTCAGTGAAGAAAAGTTCCAGGTTCTGCGTCATTTTATAAACAATGGAATCACACCCAGAACCACAATAAGCAGTCAAATCACAATAATGAATGATAAAGCAATATAGAAGCAACATATTGGAAGACCTCACTTTTAATGAGCACCGTAAAGAAGCTATCAAACATACATACACAAAATTACAAGCTGGATAACAAGAATCATTTAAACAAAAGAGGCTACACCAATGACAGTGCTTTAAGACTTGGTATATTTAGAGTGGAATACTCTTGCATACTAGCAGCTTCATTCGAAGCTGGAGAGCGTGCCAAGATCCTTCACTGCCCGAATCCATTCAATAAAGCATCGAAATTTATGGAACCGCTTAAAATCTCTCAACCTGTATTGTTTATAGAGTGGGCGATAGATATAATTTACGCTTGGAAAATACTTGAGAGACTGGTTCCGAATTTGCATACGGAAATAATTATTTACGAGACCAGGAGGCAAGGCAGGAAGTGTAAAATAACTTTGTTGAAAAGTAAAGGTGCAATGGGTATACTATGAGAGAATTCCATTCTCATTATGGGACAAAATTTTTCAAAACATATGAAGCATAACTAACAGACCTCTCAGTGCTGTTCATAAGGAAACTTTATAAAACCCTTCAAAGGTTTCTTGATCAACCTGCTGTAAACCACAAGTCAGCTGGCAAACAGCGGTGTCAAACAACCCGGTTTACCAAACAACTATGAGGCCTGATCAGAGACCGAGTCACGAGAAAATTTTCACATTTCTTCATTGCCGAGTCGTCTTAGTTCAGGAACAAGCCTTTCTGGCATATCTCCGAACCTTTTCTAACATGTGCTGGGTTCCATACAGGGACTGCGTACTCTAGGCTGGGTCCTGAAGGCTACAGGGACGTACTCACTCACGCCACGTGACGAGGTCGTAGATCATAAAGTTCTCAGAGCTGCCGTGTTGCTTGTTCATTGAGGAGAAAACTAGATAGAGATATGATACTAGTTGTGTCAATGTTTCCAGATAGGTATAGCGTTGAATGACACTGATCACCTGTCATGATTACACATGGCAACCCCACACACACAGACAGAGACAGACAGACAGACACACAGACACTATTCATAAATTTAAAACTAGGTATGATAGGGAAATAGGACCGGAGTCATTGCTGTAAACAACCGATGCTCAAAAGGCGGGATCCAAGAGTCAATGCTCGATCCTGCAGACACAAAGAGGTGAGTACAAATTGGTGAGTACACACACACACATACATACACTCACACATTCACACACTCACGCGTGCGTGTGTGCGTGTGTGTGATGTGCGAGTGTTTTTGAGCGTTCGCTTTAGATAGGGGCATCTTCCCTCCCCAGTCCCCTCCTCCCATCATCCCTACCGTTCAGAGGGATCCTCTCACTACGATAAACGGCCCAAGATTGAGTTGTTACGGGGTGTTGAGAGGAAGGAGGAGGAGGACGTGTGGGGGAGGCAGGGAGGAAGAGAGCTGGAAGGGACGGAAGGAAGGGAATAGAGGAGTGTGGAAAAGGAAAGTATAGTTACAGTGTTTCTTTGGAGGAAGGAGGAGAGACAGATGGGAATCACTGCTAACTGCACCGCCTTACATAGTTCCTTCGGCCAGACTGTCACTGGATGCTGCTGAAGATCTTATCTGCACCGATGAGGTCACGATAAAAGAGCTGGTGTGATGGGGAGGGGACAGGTTGTGATGGGGAGGGGACAGGTGAAGGAGAGAAGTTTAGGGAGTGGATAGGGGGAGGGGGGGGGGGCGAGGAGAAGGGATGCGTAGGAGAGGAAGGGATAGAATAGCATCTACCCCTAGGAATTCTAACCTTCAATTTATTTAAAGAACTGAAAATATTTTGAACATTTGTTACAAGCACTCTTAAGGCAAGACTGTGGACGCGCCCTATGCGTACAAGCGAGAGTATTTACGCGCACGCGCACTCATGACTAAATGCGTAACCAAATAAACTTAAAATGTCAAAAATTTGCTAAAAATTCCAAATTTAAACAATCGGAATTGCTTAAATTTTCTAATGTACATTTCTATTTACGATTCGCGTCATCTGGAACGCGAGTTGAGATATGTGAATGGTTGGTGAAAATAAACAAGAGGCGTCATTCAGAAGGCGATAGACAACATACGTGAGACCAATTCTGTAATGTGCAGCTAATGGGGCACGGGTCAGGAGATACCAGAAGCGAATAATGCATAAAAGTGACACGGATACTTGATGGGCCGAGCTCAGTGCCATGGGAGGGGGGGGGGGGAGAACGGAGGCAATCTCCATACTCAAAGGAAAGTACCCCCTTGATGTTAGAGAAAACGTACACTATAAGATTTAATGGTTGAGGAAAAGAGGCCCAAGAACTGAAGCTCAACTCGCACAAGTACAGATAGGAAAGTACTGCTATGAGAGTACACCCACACGCCTACACCTTCAGATAAAACTTGAACACACACACACACACTGAGTGAGTGTGAGAAGAGGGGGGGGGGAGAAATGGGGGGAGGGCCAGAATCAGGGGGGGAGGGCCAGCATCAGGGGGGGAGGGCCAGCATCAGGGGGGGAGGGCCAGCATCAGGGGGGGGGAGGGCCAAAAGCAGGGGGGGGGGAGGGCCAGTATCAGGGGGGGGAGGGCCAGAAGCAGGGGGGGGGGAGGGCCAGCATCAGGGGGGGGAGGGCCAGAAGCAGGAGGGGGGGAGGGCCAGCATCAGGGGGGGGGGAGGGCCAGAAGCAGGGGGGGGGAGGGCCAGCACCAGGGGAGAGGGGCAGAGGGAGCAGTAGCCACCATATATAGTAAAGAGTGAAGGGTGTTATTGTGAGGCCGGTCACCGCCACTTTGCATCGACAGCTTTATTCCCCTTTACCCCCTTATTGTCGCCTTATTTATTGTCCACTATACTTGTCCCCGGGACCGCAACTCCTCTCACCCGACACTTCCCCTCGTCTGAGGGCTCTAAGCTGTTCCATCACTCTTCCCCTCACTTCTCTCCATTACCATTTATTTCTCTTACTTGTTGCTCTCACATATTATTTTGTGTCTTCGTATGTTTGTCACTTCTTTACCTGTTCATCCCCCGTGCTTTCCCTTCCTCCATTTTTATCACAGGTTTATATCTTCGCCATTTCATTCTTTATCATTTCCTCTCCTTTAGTTTCATATTTTTAAGAAAAATGTTCCATATCTCTTTTCTTAACTCTTCCCTCCTCACTATTGTGTCTTCCCTCCTCACTATTGTGTCTTCCCTCCTCCAGGTCTCCTCTCACTCCTTATTCTACATATATCCCCCCCCTCCCTTCTCTCCCTCCCCCTCTCCCCTATAACGCCCCTCTTCCCCCCCCCCTCCCCTCGTCTTCACGCCCCTCTGCATCACCAATATCTGTAAAAGCTTAAGACAACCGCTCACACGGACGAAAGGGAAGAGTCCTGATGCTAACCTCCTCTCCCCCCACCTCCCCCCTCTTCCCCCTTTTCACACTGTTCGTCACTAACACCCCCCCTACCCCCCTGGACCCCTCATTCATTCATCGTCATCTCACAATCTCTCACACCCATCCTTCGTGGATAACATTACAGAGAGAGAGAGAGAGAGAGAGAGAGAGAGAGAGAGAGAGAGAGAGAGAGAGAGAGAGAGAGAGAGAGAGAGAGAGAGAGAGAGAGAGAGAGACAGAGAGAGAGGAGGAGAGGGATTCAGGAGTGATATATTTGACTTGGTGATTGTTCGACACCCACGATCCATTATCTGCTGGGTTATACTCCGTTATATCCCTGAAGATGGGGAGGCTGAGGCTCGTTCACATTCTTCTCCCCCCCCCCTCTCCCTCCCTCCCCTCCTCTCTCTCCTCTCTCTCTCTCTCTCTCTCTCTCTCTCTCTCTCTCTCTCTCTCATTCCTCCATGTGACCTTCTCATCTCCCGGGCCTGACCCAGCATCTTCAAGCTCCTCTGTTTCATCAGCGTCGTTACAGAACCACTAAACTCCCAGATGCTCTCACCTGGAGTGTCGGGTGAGGAGGGAAGGAGAGAGGAAGGAAGGAAGAAAGAGGGAGAAGGAGGAGGGAGAAGGAGAAGAGAGGAGGAGGGAGAAGGGATTCTGGGATTAACTAAGCTAAAGGCAGGTCACAAAATAATGCAATCGCTAATAGCCCCACTCCCTATAACCCCCCCTCTCCCTCCCCATCCTCTCGTAATCCAATCATTCGTCCTGTGTCGATAATTAAACAGCCCTACGAAACAGGTTCCAATAAACAGAACCAGTTGGATATCACCCAACAGAAAAAATGCAATATAATCCCTCAATCCCCCTTCACTCTCCCCCCCCCCTTACCCTCGATCTTCCTCCCCTCCCCGCCCTTCAATTTCAACTCCCTTCCCCCGGTTATTAGACCACAAATTCATACAAAACTGAACAAGGAGCGTTCAGTTTTATACGTTACGATATGAGAATCATCATTGCTTACCAATTGGCTAATCTAGCTAATCCCTAATGTTAAATAATTGGTTTTAATATTAAATAATTGGTTTTAATGTTAAATAATTGGTTTTAATGTTAAATAATTGGTTCTAATGTTAAATAATTGGTCCTAATGCTAAATAATTGGTCCTAATGTTAAATAATTGATTTAAATGATAAATAATTGGTTTTAATGTTAAATAATTGGTTCTAATGTTAAATAATTGGTTCTAATGTTAAATAATTGGTTCTAATGTTTAATAATAGGTTATGACGTTTAATAATTGGTTCTAATGTTTAATAATTGGTTCTAATGTTTAATAATTGGTTCTAATGTTTAATAATTGGTTCTATTGTTTAATAATTGGTTCTATTGTTCAATAATTGGTTCTAATGTTTAATAATTGGTTCTAATGTTCAATAATTGGTTATAATGTTTTTTCCTTGCTGCTCCGTTGATTTCAGAATGCAATTTTCCTATTTAAAATTGGTAACAAAATCAAAATCCTATTACATCAGTAGAGAGTTATATAAGACTTGTAATAGTTCAATGTTTATATTTTAACTTTTCATATATAGTCATTAGTCGATACAAATTTATTAACTATCGAAATAACTAATTACTTGACCAAGTGTGCCCACCTTGTGCTCGGCCCATTTACAAAGGGGGGGCCGGGGTCCCCCACCCTGTGCTCGGCCCATTTGCCAGGAGCACCCCCCACCCCCACAGTGTGCTCGGCCTAGCTTCAAACACCAAACATCTTCATCACTAAACACGTGCAAGAATTACATTAAACTTGTTGATTAAAATATCTGATAAAATGAACTTCAATAAACATAAGTTCCAACCTGGTAACAAATGTGTGGAAGAGGGACAGTCGGGTGAGGAAGGGAGAGGAGAGGAAGGGAGAGGAGAGGAAGGGAGAGGAGAGGAAGGGAGAGGAGAGGCAGGGAGAGGAGAAGAAGGGACAGGTGTAGGGAGAAAGAGGAATCACTGCAGTAGTTAATATTTAATCGCCTGAATTGTATTCAGTGGGGTTTGACGCCTCCTTAGCTCTCCCTCCTCCCCTTCCCATTCCCCTCACTTCTCAACCCCTCCTCCCTCCCTTCCCCCTCACTTCTCAACCCCTCCTCCCTCCCTTCCCCTCACTTCTCAACCCCTCCTCCCTCCCTTCCCCTCACTTCTCAACCCCTCCTCCCTCCCTTCCCCTCACTTCTCAACCCCTCCTCCCTTCCCCTCACTTCTCAACCCCTCCTCCCTCCCTTCCCCTCACTTCTCAACCCCTCCTCCCTCCCTTCCCCTCACTTCTCAACCCCTCCTCCCTTCCCCTCACTTCTCAACCCCTCCTCCCTCCCTTCCCCTCACTTCTCAACCCCTCCCCCCCTTCTCTCTAGCGGACACATTATGGTGAGAGGGAGTTTCTAGGATTTCAAACGGCAGGTAATCTAATAATACTGAGAGGGGAGATGGAGGGGCAGTTGTGAAGTGGGAGAGATTATTGGAAGAGGATGATGGGAAAGTGGTGAGGGGGAGGGAAAGATGGGTTAGGTTAGACCGAGGGGAAGCAATGAAGGGGTAGTAGACGTAAAGGGAGGAGAGAGAGAGAGAGAGAGAGAGAGAGAGAGAGAGAGAGAGAGAGAGAGAGAGAGAGAGAGAGAGAGAGAGAGAGAGAGAGAGAGAGAGAAGGGGACAAATATGAAAGAGGGCTATAATTGGCGGAAAAGGATAAAATATTGAAAGAACATAGAAGAGTCGAAAAGGGAGAGAAAATGATAGGAATTATAAAATGCGGGTTGAGATTATATAAGAAAATAAAGAAGACAAGGGGAAGAGGGGGTAGAAGGAAGTGGGGGGAGGTGGAGGAGAGAAAGAGGAGGGATCTGAGAGAGGAAGAGGGTCTGTAAGAGGAAGGGTTAAAAAGATGTTAAATGAGGAAGGGAGAAAACATTAAGAAAGTCTGGGAGTAAGGAATGGATAAAGTGTGCAATGGAATGGCAGGAGAGGGAAAGAACGAACAGAACAAGGGAAGGAGAACAAGAGTAAGGGGTGAAGGGGAGAAGAGAAGCAAGTGGAAGTGAAACAAGTACCTCTTACACATCTTCACTTTTCCATAAATGCCATATTTTTTAAGCCAAAATTTATTAGAGAGTATATCTATTACACAATCACTTTCCTAACAATGGTAACTAGTCCTATTCCACTTGGCCCATTTCTCTATCCACCCCCCTTCTCACCCTTTCCATGCGAAATTAAGGCACAGCAAATTATGAAGGGAAGAGAGATAATTTTCACCGCTGATCAATCGTTAATCTATCCCTCTCTCTCTCCTATTCCCTTCTTCCTACCTATCCCCTCTTCCCCCCGTCATTCATTTTGCCCATACACTGTTCCTTTTCATCTTCCATGAGGTCCCTTTCCTAACCATCTTTCCCCCTACCCTCTGATCCGATCCCCCTTTCATTCTATTCCATTCCTTTCCGCCCTACCACCTCCCTTAGCTCATACACAAATATTCTTTAGTAAGTACCTCTAATATAGTTAAGAACTGGAATATACTCCGCCGCTCAGCATCTCATCTATACGCCACACATCGCGTATAACCGCTGTGATATAACACGCTACTGACGTCATTGCGTAGTCTCTATGGTATACCAATGACGCAATCACCGCGTCTGAGGTATGCGCGTGTGGTTAATAAATTTGGTGTAGCTGCCATCGTGTATTGATCACCACAGTCGTATGGGTATTGCGTAGTGTGGGGGGGGGGCGAGATGCAGTAGCTCATTTGTTTATGCTGGCGAGCCAAATGGGTTTGGAAAGTTGGTCGCGACCCCCCCCCCCCTGAGAGCAAGAAGATCGTAAGCTTTAATGAGTGCTTTATTAGAGCCCAGAGAGAATCTTGCCTTATTGCTGTGGTTGAGACGTTGGTGATCTAATCTAAGTCGTGTAATAAAAAATAGTAAAGTGCAAGTATATCGTCTCAGATTTAATACAAATTCTCATTTGTGAATAAAATGGCGCTAGCAGTATCTAGTTATCGTAAGCACTTCTAGACTTGTTATCAGTGTATATCTATCACCTATCTATCTTGAGGTTATCTTGAGATGATTTCGGGGCTTTTTTAGTGTCCCCGCGGCCCGGTCCTCGACCAGGCCTCCACTTCCAGGAAGCAGCCCGTGACAGCTGACTAACACCCAGGTACCTGTTTTACTGCTAGGTAACAGGGGCATAGGGTGAAAGAAACTCTGCCCATTGTTTCTCGCCGGCGCCTGGGATCAAACCCAGGACCACAGGATCACAAGTCCAGCGTGCTGTCTGCTCGGCCGACCGGCTCCCCTCCTAGCAAATACTACTGTATTAATCTCTGAATCAAGCAATGGAAACAGAGAACCCAGTCAATTTAGACGATCATTTTGAATACTATAACGAAATTTCACTGGTGTTGATACAGGAAAAAAACATCAAACTTATGTAATTGTGATTTTTAGGCAAGTTTTTTCGCATTCTCCTGAGTGCTTGGTGAAGGTCCAAGGATGTGGACAAGTCGAGACTTGCATCTCAAAAACTTATAATGTCATGGAGTTGATGAACAAATCCACAAGGGCCGTAATGAGGGTTCGAACCTACGCACGGAATGTTTGCCAGATGCGACTTAAGAGAGATGAGGCCTTAGGGATATGTTCATTTGATATATCACGTTATTAGGATGTCTGTGTGAATGGTGTTGATGTTAGAGAGATTGTTTAATGTTTTCTGAATGGTCCAGAAAAGCCTCCTACGCTGCTGGTCTGAATGGCTGACCTCTACAACAGCCGTGACAAGAGGCGACGGTCCATAAAAGGGTAATGTGGCGTGTCATACTACTGCAGGATGGTCAATAACACCGAGGCACAACACATTCACCTATTGTAAGGTGCCCTGCTTCCGGATTTTTCCACCCACCTAAACCCACCCACGAACTCGCCCACTCACCCACGCACTCGCCACCTCACTCACTCACTCACCCACCCACCCACTCAACTCACTCACCCACCCACCCACCCACCCACCACCCACCCACTCACTCACCCACCCACCCACTCACCCACCCACTCACTCACTCACCCACCCACCCACCCACTCCACCCACTCACCCACCCACTCACTCACTCACCCACTCACTCACTCACCCACCCACTCACTCACTCACCCACCCACTCACTCACCCACCCACTCACTCACTCACTCACCCACACACCACCCCTCACTCACTCACTCACTCACTCACTCACTCACTCACTCACTCACTCACCCACCACTCACCCACCCACTCACTCCACTCACTCACTCACTCACTCACTCACTCACTCACTCACTTTTAACAATAGAGAGAAAGAGAGTGATAAACAGGGAGGGTAAAATCTTCTCTCAAATTACCCGCCGTTTTCCTCCGTCCACTCCAAGTCATCTTGGAGGTTGAAGGAAGGTGGGCCCTCAGGCGCCCCCGGCTGGCAGGGCTGGTGAGGGCCCAGGTTTCAGGCGAGGAGCCCACAAGTGGCTCTGTGAGAGGAGGCTAATATGGAGGGAGTTTGGAGGGCCTTCTCCCACCTTCCTCATTTCGTGTCCGTCAGGCAGTACCCTCCCTCCCTCACTCCCTCCCTTCCTTCATTTATTCCCCCCTTTCCTCCATCTCGCTTTCCGTCACCCTGATTATTATTAGCAGTTTTATCTTCCATCATTTATATGGCTACCACCACCCTACACCAACCACCACCCTACACCAACCACCACCACACCAACCACCACCCCACCTCATTTCCCGCTTGGTGTAGCACTTTAGAAACACGCTGCGTCGGTGTCACGCATCACTACCTTCCTCTCTTGTTGGGTGGCTGAGGGAGGGTAGGGCGCTGGGCGGCCGTGGGATGGGCGGGCGTGGGATGGGCGGGCGTGGGATGGGCGAGCAGGGAGTTGGGCGGCCTTGGTGGTTAATACCGCATGATAGGAATCACGGTGTCACAGTGAGAGAGTGAGTGAGTGAGAGAGCTTGTCAGTAGCGGAACAGAAGGGGACAAGGATTCCTCATTCTAGGACGTCTACTAGAAGCCATGACGGCGTAGGTTGCAACAAGTTCCCTCGTCTACTTTATTTACCTAGAAAGACCTGGATAAATACTGGTTTGGAAACAGGGTTGTGCAAACTTACTGAATAATTTACTATGTAACATAGTAGAAGTAGGAGGAATTGTTTCAAGGGTAGGCTAGACATAGGTGAATGAGTAGAAGCTGCCCCTGTTTCTTGTGTGTTACCCAGCATAGGGAGCCTGTACTTCTCAATCATATATAGTTTGAGCATTATAATTCATTTGTGCTTCCATTCCTTGTTCAATTCCCACTATTCTTGCCCAGTTCCCACATATTTTAACCGGAGTATTTCACTCCCCAGCCTCATCCCCATGTTGCCTCTCCCCAGCCTCATCCCCATGTTGCCTCTCCCCAGCCTCCATTTCCCCATTACCCATGACGAGAGGGTGTTGATGAGGCGCGCGGCTGATCCTCACCGCCATAGTATTGTGTTCTGCTTCACCAATCAGCAGAGAGGGTGTGGGAGAGGCGACTGTGAACATGGGAGGACGACGAGATGGGAGAAGAGGGAGGAGTAGGGAGAAGTACAAGAGGGAGGAAAAGGAAAGACGAGGACACCACGGGAGACATCTCCCGTCACGCAGGGTGCAGTCGCACCTCCACAGATCTCCAGTATCAGCTCTTGATACTGGTAATGGCTCAAAAGGGCCACCACTTACGGGCTATTCATGCCCGTGCCACCTTTTGGGTGGCTTAATCTTCATCAATCAATCAATGACGAGGAGGAGGGAAGACGAGGAGGAGGGAAGACGAGGAGGAGGGAAGACGAGGAGGAGGGAAGACGAGGACTACGACAGCTCGACACGTGACTCTTTGATAAAAGAAAAGCGCAATGAATTCGTACCTACGTCCGAGAACATCCCAGAAAATGCCTTTATCGACTGGGTTAACAGAGTTAACCGTTTCCCGTGTACTAATGGGCGACGTGGAAGACCCACACTCGCCTGCTCTCTACAGGAGAGGATATTATTAGGCGAAAGCGCCACGCCATCACGACTATATAGCACAGGGAAGGGATCAGGATAAAGATTTGGGATGGGACGGGGGGAAGGAATGGTTCCCAACCCCTTAGACGGTCGGGGATTGAACGCCGACCTGCATGAAGCGAGACCGTCGCTCTACCGTCCAGCCCCACAGAAGAGCTGCGGGTGAGGTTAGAGGTATAACTTGAGGTACTCTCATACGTATATCATTGCACTCAAAGGACACGACCAGTTAATTGGCTGATTAACTCTACTAAAGAGGGTCGTTAGAACGAGAGTCGGACCCCGGGGTCCAATCACCACCTCTCGCGGGCCAATTACAAGCCTGGATAGGTCGTTAGTCCTGTAGATGAAGCTGTGGAGGAAGGAGGAAGGGGGGGGGGGTGTAGATGCTGCCGATCCGGGAATCGAACCCAGAGGACAGTCTCGGTCGGCCTCTGAGAAGCGGAACAAACAGCCAGTGACCTACAGGACTCAGTGCCAACAGCTGGTGAACTACTGGAGCCATGCCAAGAGTCACTCATGATCCAGTGCCAGGAGCCAGTGCCCCCCCCCCCCAGGGAGTCACATGGTCCGATGCCAGAAGGTAGTAATCCCGAGGGCCAGTTGTAAGTCATGGTGACGAACACAGGGCACTGGAGACGCCAGATCAATTAAAGACTCATTGGCAGCATTGTCGTGCACACACTAATTGCCAGGAGCCAGAGTCACCAAAACAGAGGAGAGAGAGAGAGAGAGAGAGAGAGAGAGAGAGAGAGAGAGAGAGAGAGAGAGAGAGAGAGAGAGAGAGAGAGAGAGAGAGAGAGAGGAGATACCGAAGAGGTATCTTCGGTATCTCTCTCTCTCTCTCTCTCTCTCAGACTGGATGAGCCAGAAGTGCGAGAGACCTCCAAGGAGGAGCAGTGAGAGAGCTGACGGATGAGAGCTGGAGCCAGCACCTCCTCCTGCGCCGCCGCCTCTAAAACCAACACAACAAGAAGACGAAGGCTTTTTGGAGTCCCTTGCTCGGTATTCCGTCTTTAAACCCGGCTGCTTCGTTGTTGTGGTCGAGGATCGATACTGTCGCGGCCCCACACCACCAAATGGGCTGCACTCATTGTTCCGCCCGCACGACCTGCAGTCTGCCCGCCCGCACGCCCGCACACCCTGCAGTCCATCCAACCACAATACGCTCTTGAACCACCACCACCACCACACTACTGCAACTACCCCTCCCACAACCACCATTACCACCACCACACTACTGCAACTACCCCTCCCACAACCACCATTACCACCACCACTACAACCATCGTCATTATCATCATCACATTACCACTATCGTAATCACCAGAACCATAAGAGTTAAGCTTCGAGGATAGTTTTAGGGAATAAAATCTACTCGAGAGCAAAAGTAGAGGAGATATGATGACAACATACAAGATACTAAGAGCAAAAGACAAGGCGAACATGCACAGCCTTTTGTAAGTTGACAGGAAGTAGGACAAGACAAAAACGAAAAGCAAATGAGTCGAAGAATTTTAAGGAAATAGTTTGACCTTGTGCAAGTGGTCAGTAAGAGGGCTGCATTCATAGAGGAATAAGTGGAAGCCACTTCTATATCCTACTATAGAGCCAGATTAGAAAAAGAATCCAAATGTAGGAAAGTTGAAGAATAACAGCAGAGGAACAAGGCTAGAAACCGGGGCATAATGAAGTAGTTTTCACCCTGTCGTGATCACTGTTAGGTAAGCACTACTACCATCACTACTACTGAATTGTTAAGTGTTCACTTCACTATCCGCTAATCCGCATGCACTTTAACCCTCATCCACATGAAAATAATTCGGTGAGTACACTCTCCATATACCACAAACCACATACAACAAACACCTATACAACGTCCCCTCCACGCCACACACACACACACACACACACACACACACACACACACACACACACACACACACACACACACACACACAGGGTATAGAATCGTTTCTCTCAATGTTTGCCGATGATGCAAAAATTATGAGGAGGATTGAAACTGAGGACGATAGTAGGAGGCTACAAGATGACCTAGACAGACTGAGTGAATGGTCCAACAAATGGCTGTTGAAGTTCAACCCGAGTAAATGCAAAGTAATGAAACTATGCAGTGGAAATAGGAGGCCAGACACAGGATACAGAATAGGAGGTGAAGTACTTAATGAAACGAACAGAGAGAAAGATCTAGGAGTTGATATCACACCAAACCTGTCTCCTGAAACACACATAAAAAGAATAACGTCTGCGGCATATGCGAGGCTGGCTAACATCAGAACAGCGTTCAGGAACCTGTGTAAGGAATCATTCAGAATCTTGTACACCACATATGTAAGACCAATCCTGGAGTATGGGGCCCCAGCTTGGAGCCCGTACCTTGTCAAGCACAAGACGAAGCTGGAAAAAGTCCAAAGGTATGCCACTAGACTAGTCCCAGAACTAAGAGGTATGAGTTACGAGGAAAGGCTGCGGGAAATGCACCTTACGACACTGGAAGACAGAAGAGTAAGGGGAGACATGATCACAACCTACAAAATCCTCAGAGGAATCGACCGGGTAAACAAGGATGAACTATTCAACACTGGTGGGACGCGAATAAGGGGACACAGGTGGAAACTGAGTACCCACATGAGCCACAGAGACGTTAGAAGGAACTTTTTCAGTGTCAGTAGTTAACGGATGGAATGCATTAGGCAGTGATGTGGTGGAGGCTGACTCCATACACAGTTTTAAATGTAGATATGATAGGGCCCAGTAGGCTCAGGAATCTGTACACCAGTTGATTGACAGTTGAGAGGCGGGACCAAAGAGCCAAAGCTCAACCCCCGCAAGCACAAATAGGCGAGTACAAATAGGTGAGTACACACACACACACACACACACACACACACACACACACACGAGATAACCCTGGACAAGAGACCGACAGACACTGAGATTACGTAAAACAGAAATAAACCCACTATCACATTGATGAAAACAAGGCCACAGGACCATGGATAATGAAAGAAGCTGTACAAGGCCCTCAGTATACCTCAAGTTCTGGTCTCTAATGACTCAAATGGGAAAGACGTTTTACCTCGTCTGCTGGAAAATGGCGAATGTTTCACCAGTATAGAAGGAGAAGGCGCTAACTACAGACCAGATTCACTGACAAGTGTCTCCTGCAAGGTATTCGAAAGGATGAGACAAGCTGCCCACCTAGAGGGCTTCACACATGTAAACTCGTCCCAACATGGCTTCATGGAAGGGAAATGATGCCTAACAAACCTATTGGAGTTCTATGACAAGATAATAAAAATAAGACAAGAGGTCGTTTGGTAGAATGTTTATTTCTTGACTGCCAAAACGTCTTCGACACAGTCCCACACGAGACTACTACATAAACTTGAGGTAAGTATAAGTAAAAGACCAGTGCAGGCGGTGAGTCACAATAACGTGGCTGAAATATGTTGACCAGACCACACACTAGAAGGTGAAGGGACGACGACGTTTCAGTCCGTCCTGGACCAATCTCACAATCGACTTGAGAATGGTCCAATTCGGACCGAAACGTAGTCGTCCCTTCACTTTCTAGTGTGTGGTTTGGTCAACATATTTCAGCCACGTTATTGTGACTCCTCGCCTGCATGTCATCGTAGATATGAGAGAGGAATAAGACAAGAGCCAATATAGAGTAGACGACCAGCGGCTGGAGAGGCAGGACCCAAGAGCTTGCTCCCATAGGCACAAATAGGCGAGTACAGGCGTAGAGAACCACCCCTCCTCCTCCTCCTCCCACCTATCTTCGCCGAAGCCGTCTTGACTATAACAATGGGACGCTGTATATCAGTGTGTTCAATACAAAGCCCAACACACATTCAAACGTCTACAGTTAGTTACCCTTTCCTTCACTAAACTTCCAAAGATGTGCAGAAAGAGGGAGCAAGTGAAGGGGGCGAGAGAGAGGGGGAGAGAGAGAGGGGGAGAGAGAGAGTGATGAGAGAGAGAGATATCAGAGAGAAAGAGATCAGAGAGAGAGAAAGAGAAAGAGAGAGTGAGAGAGTGAGAGAGAGAAAGAGAGAGTGAGAGAGTGAGAGAGTGAGAGAGTGAGAGAGTGAGAGAGTGAGAGAGAGAGAGAGAGAGAGAGAGAGAGAGAGAGAGAGAGAGAGAGAGAGAGAGAGAGAGAGAGAGAGAGAGAGAGAAGAGAGACAGAGAAGAGAGAAAGAGAGAGAAAGAGAGAGAAAGAGAGAGAGAGAGAGAGAAAGAGAGAGAGAGAGAGAGAAAGAGAGAGAGAGAGAAGAGAGAGAGAGAGAGAGAGAGAGAGAGAGAGAGAGAGAGAGAGAGAGAAGAGAGAGAAGAAGAGAGAGAGAGAGAGAGAGAGAGAGAGAGAGAGAGAGAGAGAGAGAGAGAGAGAGAGAGAGAGAGAGAGAGAGAGAGAGAGAGAGAAAGAGAGAGAAAGAGAGAGATCAGAGAGTCAGACAGAGACAGAAAATCGGGAGAAATAAAGATGCAAGACATCAAATAGATTTTCCCACAAAAAGAAGAAAAGGGAAAAAGCAAATGACTGAAGCACGCATGAAAGTATGAAGCAAGACGTTCATTCTTGTAGAAGTTCAATGAAATCCTAATAATAAAAGAAGCAGATACTGTGCAGGTAACATCTTAAGACGGGAGAGAAAGATCAGAACCGAGAAAGAGGGGGGAGAAGGAAGGGAGCAAAGCAATAAAAGCCAAGGCGGAAGAGAGAGACAGTTGGAGGAGAGAGAAGGTTGGAGGAGAGGGAAGGTTGGAGGAGAGGGAAGGTTGGAGGAGAGGGAAGGGGTAAGGAGAAGTGAGGAAGCTATATAAAGAAGGTAGTGGGTAAGGAACATAGTCTGAGTAAAGAAGCTAAAATAGAAGGTGGTCCACCACACTACCACACACACTCAACTCTATACTAAACTCATACTAAACTATACTAAATATTAAAGTTAAAAATTAACTAAAGTTCAAATGAACTATACTAAAGTTCATTTCGCTCAGATCTGAACAATTTCAGCATAGTTCATGCATTATCCACCCCCAAACCCTTCCTGTGGACAGTAGTTGGAACAAAAAGGTCACAGAGGCATATAATGGGCTCAGGAACTGAGCCCCAAAATTCATTTAGCTAAACGAGTCTCAAAGCTAACCCACTTAAATCTTATGGTGAGCTAGCTTCATAGTTTGTCATACACACATCCCTCTATCCAGTGGACGGCGGTGGACAAGGTTATGTCACCTGTTTTTTCTTCCTGTCTAATAACAGCTGAATACTCATACTTCAAAGGCGAGCTAAACTAGGCATTCATAGTTTGGCTAAAATTAGTGTCACTACCCATATCAAACCCTAACTAACCTGATGCTTTTTATCCCATCTCGCAGTTGAAATGTGTAAAATCCTCGATATACAAATTTTTAGAGTTTAAACAAATATTGGTGATATTACTAACCGATGTTATACATTATGAATTAGCTAGGCGGCTCATTGATACAGTGGATATCAGGTTATCTTATCAACCGAAACTACTTTACACTATTTCAAAACTAATAGTAAATGTATATAAGTGCAACTGCGGACTCCTCAACGTATAGTCTTTAAGTCCCATCGTGTTTAGTGTGTTAATAAATCTCTTATTCATGTCAATCCCATCAATTCTCCAACATTGGAAAATTGTTGGAGAATTACTGGGATTAATTTTGACCCGTTCACTCATCCTGTGAGCGGTAGGATGAGTGGACTACATACTCACTAGGCTTGGACTACATACTCACTAGGCTTGGACTACATACTCACAGGATGAGTATGAAGTGCACAACTATGGCCGCCATTCTGAAGTACGGAGATTTTGTACCCTGTGCTGACGGAAGCTGGTACTGCGTCTTCGTCTGTTGCTACCACACCAGCCATAACAATAGACGCAGCAGCAGACGCAGCAGCAGACGCAACAGCAGAAGCAGCAGCAGACGCATGAATCGATGCTCGACAGTGTTTAAAGACTCTCGCTTATCGATCCGCTAAACTTTGTCGAACGCCTCTGGCTTCTCTAATGCACGGCCGCTAATGCCTCCTCGCTGCCCCGATCACCGCCCACACCAACGACCAGAACGCCGCCCACACCAACGTCCAGAACGCCGCCCACACCAACGTTCAGAACCCCGCCCACACCAACCTCCAGAACCCCGCCCACACCAACGTCCAGAACGCCTCCGCCCACACCAACCTCCAGAACGCCTCCGCCCACACCAACCTCCAGAACGCCTCCGCCCACACCAACCTCCAGAACGCCTCCGCCCACACCAACCTCCAGAACGCCTCTGCCCACACCAACCTCCAGAACCCCGCCCACACCAACCTCCAGAACCCCGCCGACACCAACGTCCAGAACCCCGCCGACACCAACGTCCAGAACCCCGCCCACACCAACGTCCAGAACCCCGCCCACACCAACGTCCAGAACCCCGCCCACACCAACCTCCAGAACCCCGCCCACATCAACCTCCAGAACCCCGCCCACTAACCTCCAGAACCCCTCCCACACCAACGTCCAGAACCCCGCCCACACCAACGTCCAGAACCCCGCCCACACCAACATCCAGAACGCCTCCGCCCAATACGTCGTACCTTTGCATGACCAGAAAACGAAAGACGGAAGGAAAAGGGAAAGGAGAGAGCGACGAGATAAGAGTATCGGGGGAGAAGGAGGGTTAAATGGTGAGGGAGAAGGAAGGGTAAAGGGTGAGGGGGACAAGGAGGGGTAAAGGGTGAGGGGGACAAGGAGGGGTAAGGGGGACAAGGAAGGGTAAAGGGTGAGGGGGACAAGGAGGGGTAAAGGGTGAGGGGGACAAGGAGGGGTAAAGGGTGAGGGGGACAAGGAGGGGTAAGGGGGACAAGGAAGGGTAAAGGGTGAGGGGGACAAGGAGGGGTAAAGGGTGAGGGGGACAAGGAGGGGTAAAGGGTGAGGTGGGACATGGAAGGGGGGGGACATGTGGCGTGGAAGAGGTAGCAGGGAACTCAATTACCGAGATTAAGACGCAAGAACCAGCACTCAACAAGTTTTGCCGGAGGGGAGACCGGCGACTGAGTGGCGGAGGGAAGGGGGAGAGGAGGGGAGAAGATGGGAGAGGAACAGGGAGGGGATAGAGGTGGGAGAAGAGGGGAATGGAACAGGGAGGGGAGATAAAAAGGAAAAGATAGGAGTAGAGATTTGAGCTTAGAGAAGAGGAAGCAGAGGGATATAAAGAAGATGGTTAGGGAAGACAGAATGAAGACTTGGATTGCAAAAAATGGAAATAGGTTGGAAGAAGAAGGTGGAACAAAAGAAAAATAAAGGAACAAGGAGATGAGCACGAGGAGAGGAAGATACGAGATAACAAGCAAAAAGAAAGGGTTGATAATCATGATAATGAGAAGGGAAGGGAAGGGAAGGCAAGGAACAGAAAAGAAAACCATTACCCAGGAAATGGAAAAAGTGAAAAAAAAGTATTTTTAAATAATGAAGAAAAACACGACATATATTTTTCCCATTTTTACAAGAACTAAAGAATAACCAAATACCGTTCACCTGGGCTCTATGAGACTCGAACCCCGAACCTCATGCTTGTAAGGCCAAAGTTCATTTAAATAACCAGATACGCTTCTCGATTGTCATTCTCCAGCCCACGGAGAAAAGCCTCAATGGCCGGGGGAGGAGGAATGCAACAGATCTTCCGTAAAGCCTGAAGAGGGAACATGGAAGTCTTGGGCAGGTTGAGAGCTGTATTTGGGGAAGGGAAGGAAAGTTACCCTACAAGGGATATACTGACCTATCAGTACGACTGGCCAATCAGTACGACTGCCCAATCAGTACGACTGGCCAATCAGTACGACTGGCCAATCAGTACGACTGGCCAATCAGATACTATTTACCTATTAGTGACTACGGG
>NC_091187.1:17061388-17093888 GCF_040958095.1 Procambarus clarkii
GTACGGTGGTGTGGTGAACCCTGTGGTCATGTATGCTGGTGTGGTGAACCTTGTGGTTATGTATGCTGGAGTGGTGAACCTTGTGGTCATGTATGCTGGTGTGGTGAACCTTTTGGTCATGTATGCTGGTGTGGTGAACATTGTGGTCATGTATGGTGTGGTGAACCTTGTGGTCATGTATGGTGGTGTGGTGAACCCTGTGGTCATGTATGCTGGTGTGGTGAACCTTGTGGTTATGTATGCTGGTGTGGTGAACCTTGTGGTCATGTATGCTGGTGTGGTGAACCTTGTGGTCATATATGGTGTGGTGAACCTTGTGGTCATGTATGCTGGTGTGGTGAACCTTGTGGTCATGTATGCTGGTGTGGTGAACCTTGTGGTCATATATGGTGTGGTGAACCTTGTGGTCATGTATGCTGGTGTGGTGAACCTCGTGGTCATGTATGCTGGTGTGGTGAACCTTGTGGTCATGTATGCTGGTGTGGTGAACCTTGTGGTCATGTATGCTGGTGTGGTAAACCTTGTGGTCATGTATGGTGGCGTGTGGTCTCTCTCAACCGTTTGTGGTCATGTATGCTGTGTGTGGTGAACCTTGTGGTCATGTATGGTGTGGTGAACCTTGTGGTCATGTATTCTGGTGTGGTGAACTTTGTGGTCATGTATGCTGGTGTGGTGAACCTTGTGGTCATGTATGCTGGTGTGGTGAACCCTGTGGTCATGTATGGTGTGGTGAACCTTGTAGTCATGTATGCTGGTGTGGTGAACCTTGTGGTCATGTATGGTGTGGTGAACCTTGTGGTCATGTATGCTGATGTGGTGAACCTTGTGGTCATGTATGCTGATGTGGTGAACCTTGTGGTCATGTATGCTGGTGTGGTGAACCTTGTGGTCATTGTGGGACATTTGGGGCTTGAATCTGATTATTTAAATATTAATGTAGTAAAGTAAATTACAAAGGACCACCCGCTTTTATAGTAAAGAGGGAAACTGAGAATTTCTGATCATTAGATAATTCCTAGATGAACCAGTAACTATGGATAAAATACTAGAGAATATGATCATAGAAATAATTAATGGGCTGTATAATTAAATGAATCAAACCCACAAACACCTACATTGGGGGGTTATTACTGGAAGTCAGTACGTCCAGGAACTAGTGTGGTTCGTTCACTAATCCAAATTATAATAATCTAATCCTATGAATTATAGTGAAACTAATGTCATTACTGTTGGATATTTCCAACACCGAATACAACATTGTTGTATTCTCATTACTTATTACTAACCATACTAATTATTGTAGTAAGTAAAATTAACAACACGTAGAATTCTCATGTACTAATAATTTCATCTGTGCAGTAGGCTAGAATTCTCACGTCACCTGACGCCAGTATTGCGTCAGATTTCCTTACAGTAAACACATTATATCCAATGTGTGTGAGAATTAAATTCGATTCTCCATAATTAAAGCATTCTGTATGATAACTGATTGCAGACGAATTGATCTCTAACTAAAAGCCGAATAGAGCGTTAGAATCATAGCGTCTATCTCGTGATAAAGTTAACGTCACCAATGAATGCCATGGGGAGACATTAATTCCTCTCCCTTATATATTTACTATTCTTAAATTGGTAAATAACAATATTTTGTTCCTCTAAATAATAAACCCGTCCAGTCTTTAACGTTTCAAGCGCAAATGCGAGAAATATTAATGTTCGAGACAATAATTTGTTTTATGAACGCGGGCTCGGCGTGGGTAGAGGGACGCTATCTCAGTACACGTGTAGAGCCGCTCAGAGGCAAACCTACGCTTACCGTACTCATAAGAAGACGCCATTGCCCAGTAAATAGGGCAGGTGTTATCCATCCTCAGATGAAAGTCGCCACTGTGAGGCGTGAATAACCTTGCAGATAGTATCTTCAGCTAGTGCTGGTGTCAAATAAGGAGCCCTTTGACTTGGTTCCTGACGACACGTGATCAGCCAGCGGAATGCATCACTATTCAGGATAGGCCTAGCCGGAGCCTGAGATGCGAATCACGGCAATCTTAATACTTATACAGTGCCCACAGCTAAGTATATTCTTTTATGTGATGCATCAGGTAGAAGTTTTAATAGTAGCAGGGTGATTGTCCGTTACGACGCACGATAACACCTAATAACAGGTGATTAAAATTTGTCACCTGTAACTCTTAATATTCTTGAATATAGACTTAGTAGTTAAATCAGTTGCTATTGAAAATTATTTGTCTTGCTGCACGAGAGAAGAATTCTCCATGCTGCCTTCCCCATGTTAACCCGTTCCACTCGTCAGTCAACCGAGTCTGGAGAATAAGAGGACTTCCATGACTTTCTAAAGGAATCTTCATTAAGCTAAGATTTATTTCATTTTATAATTCTATTGCAATTTATCTTGTGCAGAATTCATTGGGATTAATATGTGGTTTAATGTAACTCATTACTATGCTCATAATCTATGTTCCTCCCTTTGGTAATGATATCAGTTTCAATATTATTTTATTGGATTTGATTATTATTAATTGAATTAGTGAACGAACCACACTAATTCCTGGACGTACTTACCTCCAGTAATAACCCCCCAATGTAGGTGTTTGAGGTTTGTTTCATTTAATAATACAGCCCATTAATTATTATTATGATCATACTTTCTAGTTTTATCCATAGTTACTGGTTTCATCTAGGAATTATCTAATGATCAGAAATTCTCAGTTTCCCTCTTTACTTTAAAAGCGGGTGGTCCTTCGTAATTTAATTTACTACATTAATATTTAAATAATCAGATTCAAGCCCCAAATATCCCACAATTACCATGAATGGGAACATAGATTATATGTATAGTAATGATAGTCACAATAAACACATGTTAATCGAAAGGAATTCTGCATGGAAGTAATTTCAGAAATTTCATGAATAAATACAAAGAAATCTTAGCTTAAAGACGATTCCTTTATGTAAACCACGACGCTTCCTCTAATTCCCTGGGCTCGGCTGGCCGACGAATGGGATGGATTAACATGGGAGAAGGCGGCAGGGAGAATTCTTCTCACGTGCTGCAAGACAAATATTTACAGTAGCAACTAATTAAACTACTGAATCTCTATATTCAAGAATTTAAGAGTTACAGGTGATAATATTTAATTACCTGTGGTTTGGTGTTATCATGCGTCGTCACGGTCAATCACCCAGTGTTGGATATTTCCAACATCGAATACAGCATTGTTGTATTCTCATTACTTATTACTAACCATACTTAATATTGTAGTAAGTAAAATTAACAACTCGTAGAATTCTCATGTACTAATAATTCATCTGTGCATTAGGCTAGAATTCTCACGTCACCTGACGCCAGTATTGCGTCAGATTTCTTTACAGTAAAACACATTATATTCAATTTGTGTGAAAATTAAATACGATTCTCCATAATTATAGCATTCTGTATGATAACTGATTGCAGACGAATTGTTCTCTAACTAAAAGCCGAATAGAGCGTTAGAATCATAGCGTCTACCTCGCGATAGAGTTAACGTCATCAATGAATGCCATGGGGAGACATTAATTCCTCTCCCTTATATATTTACTATTCTTAAATCGGTAAATAATAATATTTCGTTCCTCTAAATAATAAACCCGTCCAGTCTTTAGAGTTTCAAGCGTGAATGCGAGAAATATTAATGTTCGTGACAATAATTTGTGTTATGAACGTCGACTCGGCGTGGGTTGGAGGGACGCCATCCCCTTCAGTACGTACGCGGACACGTGCAGAGCCGAAAGGAGGCAGAACTGTGCTTACCGTACTCATAAAGGACGCCATTGCCCAGCAAATCGGGCAGGTGTTATTCATCCTCAGATGAAAGCCGCCACTGTGAGGCGTGAACGACCTCGCAGATAATATCTTCAACTAGTGCTGGTGTTAAATGAGGGACCCCTAGACTTGGTTCCTGACGACACGTGATCAGCCAGCTTGAAACGCATCAATCCAGGATAGGTTCACTGGAGCCTGGGATGCGAAATTACGGCAATCTTAATACTTATACAGTGCCCACAGCTAAGTACCTTTTATTTGATGCATCATTTACAGGTTTAATAATAGCGGGGTGATTGTTCGTCACGCAGCGGGATAACACCTAATAACAGGTGATTAGAATTCCATCTGTAGATATTAATAATCTTGAATATGAATTGAGTAGTTAAATCAATTGCTACTGGTAGTTATTTATCTTGCAGCTCGAGAGACAAATTCCTCATGCTGTCTTCTCCATGTTAACCGTACCATTCGTCAGTGTACCAGACTTGGAGATTAAGAGGACTTCCATGGTTATCTAAAGGAATCTACTACAAGCTAAGGCTTATTTCTTTTTATCCATTTCTTTGCAATTTGATATATTCAGAATGTTTGATGTTAATGTGTGATTTACTGTAACTCATTACTATGCTCATATTCATGTTCTTCTTTATATGAATGATATTATATTCAGCATTATTTATAGGATTAAATTATTATTAATTGAATTAGTGAACGAACCACACTGATTCCTGGACGTACTTACCTCCAGTAATAACCCCCCAATGTAGGTGTTTGAGGTTTGTTTCTTTAATAATACAGCCCATTAATTATTCTTATGATCATGCTTTCTAGTCATATCCATAGTCACTGGTTTTCTCTAGAAATTTATCTAATGATCTGAAATTCTCAGTTTCCCTCTTTACTTTAAAGAGGGTGGTCCTTCGTAATTTAATTTACTACTTTAATTATTAATTAATCAGAATCAAACCCAAATATCCTACATTATGGTCCTTCGAACCGGATAGGCATTAAATTTATAATTAAAATATTAACTATTAATAACTAATCCTTGTGTGATAGAAGCTAGACTAACTATTTAATTAATTGTGTCAACTAACAGTGTAACACATCAGTTAGCCTAGATCACACTAACATAGCTACCTTATACATAGCTTCAGTGGGTCATAACCAATTACCCACAACATTTAGACCTACACTTCATACTGAAGTAGAATCTTTAGGTCACCAAGAGCAACAGCTCATAACCTTATATTAATCACTAACACCAATTAAGTGTTAACCATTTAGGCTATACCAATGTTTCAATATATGGCTGTCAGCAGACCGTCCATTATCGCCTGAATCCATGTTAAAATTACTGATTCACTCAAGTCAGTGGATCATTAACATTTAGGGATCCAGTATACTAATATAAATTACTGATCTCATACTAGTTAATCATTACTAACCCTGATAATATTTTATTCCACCATTAGGAGTACATTCAGGAGTTAGATAATATTTACGGCAGTAGAATACTTGCCAAACACAATTAATTCCTTTGTGTTCATTTAATTTCTTATACACATAATTACACAAGTGTATATTATATAAAATACAAAAAACCCAAAAACACAGCACAATTATTTGCACATTACTGCACCATAATATAATCTTTGCCAACCTTCATTAGGTAGCAATTTAGGCTGTGATTGTGTTGAATTTGGCACAAGCACAGACTAAATATAGTTGTAATTTCTCAAGTAGAAATTCTCACGACTAGGCTTGAGCTAGTTAGTGACACATATATTATTCTTTTGTGCTGACCCTATCAAGGGTGGGATTAACCATTTATTGTGTAATTATGTTATTGCATATTTCTATGTATGTCTTTGAGTGTTACTATAAGTCTACTACCCATCCGAGGCTGATTTAGAAGAGCTAAGCTGAGGAACACCTGTAGTGAGACCAAGGTACCACTCAAATCTTAGTTGCTTATTATTAGGTAGGTAGCTAACCTCTAAATGAGGTAAATTACAACCAGCCTCAAGAAATATTAGGCTGTCAATACTTATACCTGCTCTACATCAAGGAGCAGGCACCATAGCTATACCACTAGCTACATAAGCCCTATCAGGCTGTCAATAATTATACCTGCTCTACATCAAGGAGCAGATACCATAGCTATACCACTAGCTACATAAGCCCTATCAGGCTGTCAATAATTATACCCGCTCTACATCAAGGAGCAGACAACATAGCTATACCACTAGCTACATAAGCCCTATCAGGCTCAATTTACCACAAGAATGAATCCTTTAGAAAGGAACGCAAGATTCTTGACAGCTCTTCAAGGTCCTTTAGGAAAACTGCTTATGAAATGTCATTTCTGTGTCGAAACTGACCCAGGTGACGTCTATAGACTAGCAAGTTCCATAAGGATCGCCAGCCAAAAATATGACTATATCAAGACTGTAATCGAGTCCCACAGGAATTTACTCCAGGCCGGTCATACTGTCTCAGACCACTTACGTCTAACAGAATCTGATCTCGATAACTATGAACATTCTGTTCAAACCAGTTTAGACCGATATAAGGAGGTGCTTGCGAAGCAAGATGTTCCCGAGTGGGTGGATCAGATCATTAATAGACCTGTATCCAAGTCAACACTCAGCTCAGATGAAATACTTGAGCTAAATCAAGACGAGGAGAATCCTCTAATCAATACTGATCACTATACAAGATCAACAACTGAAGATCAACCTTCATTTTCTAACCTCTCATCTAATACAGCTTCATGTGATGATTTGTTCACAGAGTCTGATCAAATTTCAGACCACTCTTCTCAATGTTCCCTGGATTCTATAAGTTCAATACATAATGCTACTGAATTAACTAGCTTATCACCAGAACCCAGAGAAACAAGTGAAGCTGCAGATGAAACAAGTGAAGCTGCAATGATCAGTGAATCTGAACCAGAAAATGATAAAGCTAATGCTGTAGCATCAGTCGAAGCTGTAATCACAGCTGAGGCTAAGCAAGAAGCCTTAAGCAACACAAGTAATGGTCACAATTGCTCACAACAGCCTTCTAAAGTAAGTGCTAACAATGAGAAGACTATTATAAACCTTGTACACCAATTATTAAATTTATCTTCACCAGAACAATCAGTTAACTCTTTACAAGCTTTTAGTTTTCAGCTTGAGTCACTGATAAATTCTTTCAGTAAAGAGGTGGATCACCCAACTACTGAGTGGATGACTAAAATTATCATCCAGAGAAAATTGTCTGGTGACACACTTAATAAACTATATGTATGCCAGAATGGTAATACCCTGTCAGTGCAGGATATATTTACAGGTTTGCGTAATATGAGCAATCATACAGCAGACCAAGCAATTAATGCTAAATCTGAATGCACCAAAACTGTACCTACTTCAGTTTCCTTGAATGAAACTCCTAAAGTGACACTGTCACTAGGTAACAAAGGTTCTAATACTCAATGTAACAACAATCAGTCTAATACTGATTCATCAGTGAGGCCTAAGAGTCCCACAGGTGCTCCTAAGAGACTTAATAGTCCAAAGAGCACTGCTAATAATCAATGTAACGACAATCAGTCAAATGCTGATTCATCAGTGAGGCCTAAGAGTCCCACGGGTGCTCCTAAGAGACCTAATGGTCCAAAGAGCACTGCTAATAACTTCACAGGTGCTCCTAAGAGACCTAATAGTCCAAAGAGCACCCCCAATGATTTCACAGGTGCTCCTAAGAGACCTGATAGTCCAAAGAGCACCCCCAAGAGCCTGTTAATGGTTCCCCAGAGTACACCAAGTACTCACAAGAGAATAAATAACAAGCAAATGCAAGCAGCAAAACCATCACCACCTGCAAATACTGTTTTACCTAAACCGGTAACACCTAAACGATCTGTAGGATGGGGAATATGCTTGTTTTGCAATCAAAAACATTCTCTGTACAAATGTACTAATTATCCTAATAGAGACACAAGAGTCAGACGACTCAAACAGTTACACAAATGTACTAAATGTCTCAAACCACATAATGTTAACAGCTGTGACACCCCACTGAACACCTGCAATAGGTGTAGAAGGGGCAAGCATCATGCTGCACTGCAAATTAGTTAGGACCAATTATGTCAATCCTAGAATAGGACGTTTAGAATCTACACCAGTACAGTGCTGCAAGGTGCGAGATGTGTACAGCGTAACTTCCCAAGCATCTCAAGTGGATGCTACCTTGCCTACTGCCCAACTTCAAGTGAAGAACAGAGGAGCCAAGATCACCATACGTGGACTATTTGATCAAGGTTCCCAGAGAACTTTCATTACTCAAAGGGCAGCAGAGGCACTTAATTTACAACCAATAGGACAGATAAAATGAAACTTGTCAGGGTTCATGATAAATCGAGGAACCCATGAATACTCAGTAGTTCAACCTCTTGTACGACTAGGTAGTCAAGCCAAGGCTGTCCAAGCCATTGTTGTAGATCAAATACCTTTAGACTTACATATTAAGGGTCTGGGGTACACAGCCCACTTCCTGCAGGAACGTGAAATTAATTTGGCTGACAACAAATTAATGTCTGACCGCCTTAACAATGTAGATGTACTAGTAGGAGCCGACTACTATTACCAGTTCATAACTGGACATGTTAAACGATTGGGAATGAATATGCTCCAATCTGCAGGAGGCTACTTACTTACTGGTAAAGTTCTGAATGTGAAATGTGAACAAGCCTAAACCTGCCAATAATAAATTAGTCAGCAGTAAATCAATTCTCCAGCAACAAGCTAAAAGGAGAAAAGCAGCTGAGTAATAAACTCAGATTGAATGTAGTGCAATTGATACTCGCCGAGATGTTTCATAGCTCTCAGTGAAAACCAATGGTCCGTACTCAAACAAGTACAAGTCACAGCGACCAAACCATTGAATTCACTGCAGACCTAGAATTATTCTCGACAAGTAGTAGTTGACCACACTCAGTCTTCCTAGTTAAATTGTAATGTTAGGCTAGAGAATCTAGTACTCCCTAGGAATTAATAATGTTAGGCTAGAGAATCTAGCACTTAATGCCACTGGCATTTCCTGAATTTAATTACAAATTCACTAGGACCACTGGTCCACTATACTTGCGCTTAAAGGTTTGCCAAGAAAACCTTCTTAATACCATGTTTTCTGCACTAAGAGTTAGTGATAAATACTTGCATTAATTGTTTGAGTTGTTTTTTCTTTCGTTTCTGCTTATTTAGTGTAGGAGCGCAGCACGAACAAACTTGCAAACTTACTAACATGTAAGTGAATTTTCAGAGAACTAATATGTTTAATGCATTATCGTTAAACATTAGCATTGTTAATTAACATGCTTCCTGAGCTTAATATAGCTCACCTTAGAATTAACGTAATAATATGAGTGCTCGTTCACCATGCGCACGAGCTTAATATTGCTCGCCATGATAACTGAATGACAAAACTCCACCTCGTTAATTCGAGTTCACTGAACTCACCCTGTTAACTGTTAACGAGCTCACTGCAGCTCACCCTGTTAGCACTGCTAACGAGCTCACTGTAGCTCACCCTGTCAACACTGTTGACGAGTTCACTGAACTCACCCTGTTAACTGTTAACGAGCTCAATGTAGCTCACCCTGTCAGCACTGCTGACGAGTTCAATGCAACTCACCCTGTTAGCACTGCTAACGAGCTCACTGTAGCTCACCCTGTCAGCACTGCTGACGAGCTCAATGTAGCTCACCCTGTTAGCACTGCTAACAAGCTCACCCTGTCAACACTGTTGACGAGTTCACTGTAACTCACCCTGTTAGCACTGCTAACGAGCTCACTGTAGCTCACCCTGTCAGCACTGCTGACGAGTTCAATGTAACTCACCCTGTTAGCACTGCTAACGAGCTCACTGTAGCTCACCCTGTCAACACTGTTGACGAGTTCAATGCAACTCACCCTGTTAGCACTGCTAACGAGCTCACTGTAGCTCATTCTGTCAGCACTGCTGACGAGCTCACTGCAGCTCACCCTGTCAACACTGTTGACGAGTTCAATGTAACTCACCCTGTTAGCACTGCTAACGAGCTCACTGTAGCTCACCCTGTCAACACTGTTGACGAGTTCAATGCAACTCACCCTGTTAGCACTGCTAACGAGCTCACTGCAGCTCACCCTTTCAACACTGTTGACGAGTTCAATGTAACTCACCCTGTTAGCACTGCTGACGAGCTCACTGCAGCTCACCCTGTCAACACTGTTGACGAGTTCAATGCAACTCACCCTGTCAGCACTGCTGACGAGCTCACTGCAGCTCACCCTGTCAACACTGTTGACGAGTTCCCTGCAACTCACCCTGTTAGCACTGCTAACGAGCTCACTGTAGCTCACCCGTTCAGCACTGCTGACGAGCTCAATGTAGCTCACCCTGTCAACACTGTTGACGAGTTCACTGCAACTCAACCTGTCAGCACTGCTGACGAGCTCACTGTAACTCACCATGTTCACGAGTTCAATATAGCTCGACCTGTTAATGAGCTCAATACTGCTCACAATGTTAATTCGAGTACATTTTTGCTCACAATTAGCTTAGTCCCTCACTTAGGTAGGTTAGAAATTCAAACCATTTATTTAGGTAGGCTTAGGGACTTTATTAGTGTCAACTGAGTACTAGCCTAATCTGTACTCACCATTAATTACAGTTGACTATACTTATAGAGGACTGATCTAATAAACTCAAATTCATGTAAAGGTGATTTCGTACTAACCAGTTTACAGTGTCAAGCCTATGAGCTACCATTTAATTAGCTCATAAGTCAGAATGACTAGGCTACTACTCTCACTGTCGACTCAGAATTTTCCTTGATTTTAATGAATAAACTTTTCAGTTCTCTACCTTTCTATTCTTTTAGCTAGTTAGCAAATTAGTTGTACCATCAGTCAGCATGACTACTGCACGGCAGTGCACATTAAATTCAACTTCCTCATTTGAATTTGAGGTGATCGTGATGCTGCGTGATGTTATTGTCTAGTAACTCAATAGTTACAAGTCACAGCGACCCTAGATAGTGACCTTACTGTAGTGTCATAGTTTCCTTGATCTTAAATGACTAATAACACTTTACTGTATAATCATACAATAGTGTTAGCAGTTCTTAGGAACTTATTCTGAGTTTACCTACGATTCAGCAGCTACGTAATACACCATTACATGTCACTGGACCCTAGTTGTTGAGTTTATTGTGAGCTTTAGAGTGTTCCTGATTACCGATAACTTAATCATTTAATGTTTTAATATTTAATGCATGTTTCCACTAAGGGAAACTGCAAGCCTATTACAACTCTGAAGAAAAGTAATTTCTTTCACATCCCACTGAGAAAACCGTGATGATGCTACGATGTGATATCACGTAACGAAACATTACACGTCACTATGACCCAGGATATCGCATCACCGTAGATTCTGTTAGTTTGAGTTGGGAGAGTTGAATTCTATAAATATTGTGTAGGCTACAAACAACATGTTTCAATTGACATGTAAATAGCAAGACTCAAATTCTTGTAAGTCCTTGATAAATCCGGGACGTTCGTTATGTGTGTACTAACATACTAACATACATACTAATATACTAATGTATTAATCTTAATATCACTTCGGGATAGGTCAGTACAACACAGTACACTGCGACCCTGGGATTCCCCCCCCCCCCCGGAGTTATGTTGGATATTTCCAACATCGAATACAGCATTGTTGTATTCTCATTACTTATTACTAACCATACTTAATATTGTAGTAAGTAAAATTAACAACTCGTAGAATTCTCATGTACTAATAATTCATCTGTGCATTAGGCTAGAATTCTCACGTCACCTGACGCCAGTATTGCGTCAGATTTCTTTACAGTAAAACACATTATATTCAATTTGTGTGAGAATTAAATACGATTCTCCATAATTAAAGCATTCTGTATGACAATTGATTGCAGACGAATTGTTCTCTAACTAAAAGCCGAATAGAGCGTTAGAATCATAGCGTCTACCTCGCGATAGAGTTAACGTCATCAATGAATGCCATGGGGAGACATTAATTCCTCTCCCTTATATATTTACTATTCTTAAATCGGTAAATAATAATATTTCGTTCCTCTAAATAATAAACCCGTCCAGTCTTTAGAGTTTCAAGCGCGAATGCGAGAAATATTAATGTTCGTGACAATAATTTGTGTTATGAACGTCGACTCGGCGTGGGTTGGAGGGACGCCATCCCTTCAGTACGTACGCGGACACGTGCAGAGCCGAAAGGAGGCAGAACTGTGCTTACCGTACTCATAAAGGACGCCATTGCCCAGCAAATCGGGCAGGTGTTATTCATCCTCAGATGAAAGCCGCCACTGTGAGGCGTGAATGACCTCGCAGATAATATCTTCAACTAGTGCTGGTGTTAAATGAGGGACCCTAGACTTGGTTCCTGACGACACGTGATCAGCCAGCTTGAAACGCATCAATCCAGGATAGGTTCACCAGAGCCTGGATGAGAAATTACGGCAATCTTAATACTTATACAGTGCCCACAGCTAAGTACCTTTTATTTGATGCATCATTTACAGGTTAATAATAGCGGGGTGATTGTTCGTCACGCAGCGGGATAACACCTTATAACAGGTGATTAGAATTCCATCTGTAGATATTAATAATCTTGAATATGAATTGAGTAGTTAAATCAATTGCTACTGGTAGTTATTTATCTTGCAGCTCGAGAGATGAATTCCTCATGCTGTCTTCTCCATGTTAACCGTACCATTCGTCAGTGTACCAGACTTGGAGATTAAGAGGACTTCCATGGTTATCTAAAGGAATCTACTACAAGCTAAGGCTTATTTCTTTTTATCCATTTCTTTGCAATTTGATATATTCAGAATGTTTGATGTTAATGTGTGATTTACTGTAACTCATTACTATGCTCATATTCATGTTCTTCTTTATATGAATGATATTATATTCAGCATTATTTATAGGATTAGATTATTATTATTGAATTAGTGAACGAACCACACTGATTCCTGGACGTACTTACCTCCAGTAATAACCCCCAAATGTAGGTGTTTGAGGTTGTTTCTTTAATAATACAGCCCATTAATTATTCTTATGATCATACTTTCTAGTCATATCCATAGTCACTGGTTTTCTCTAGAAATTTATCTAATGATCTGAAATTCTCAGTTTCCCTCTTTACTTTAAAAGCGGGTGGTCCTTCGTAATTTAATTTACTACTTTAATTATTAATTAATCAGAATCAAGCCCAAATATCCCACACCCAGCTACTACACTACACTTTACCGGATGCATCAAATAAAGAGAAGATACTTAGCTAATATGGGCACTGTATAAGTTTTAAGATTGCCGAAATTCGCGTCCCAGGCTCCGGCTTCAGCTTATCCTGGATAATGGCGCGCTTCACTGGCCGGTCACGTGTAGTCAGGAACCAGATTAAAAAGGTTCCTTATGTTACACCAGCACCAGTTGAAGTAAGTAAGTAATTATCAAAAGAAGGCACCAAACCGGGAAGGCTATGTAGCACCATCAAAGTCGCAAAATAATCAGAGGGCGCTAAATATCACCAAGGATGCCAATACGAGAACAAAAACGCATAAGGCGAACGATATCAAAAGTATCCGAGTCACCAAGAATTCTATCAAGGGACAGGTGACCGCGAGGGGCGGTCGGAAAGCAAGACATACGCTCGTCCTGGAAGTCAGGACATTCAAGAAGGACATGCACGACCGTAAGAGGGACAATGCAACTAGGACAATAAGGAGCAGGGCGGCGCTCCATCAAGTGACCATGGGTTAAGCGAGTATGGCCAATAGGTAACCTCGCCAGAGCTGTTTCCCACCGCCGGTTACGGTGGAAGGAGGACTGCCACGAGGAAACACAACATTTAAGAGTACGTAGCTTGTTACCAGTAACAGACAACCAAGAAGCCTGCCAACGGGTAAGGACTGAGGAATGGATAACCGGGTAAAAGTCGGAATACGGAATGCCCTTATGAGAGATGGGACAAGAGCGGACAGCTTTCTTGCGGCAGCATCCGCACGCTCATTTAAAGACACACCAATATGGCTGGGAACCCAACAAAACTCAACCGACTTAAATTTACTGCGAACGAGAAACAGCCAATGCTGGATCTCGACAACCACTGGATGAACTGGATTAAAGGACCCGAGAGCCATGAGGGCACTACGAGAGTCAACAACAACTACAAGGAAGACTGACAACGAGAAAGTAGGAGACGAAGAGCATAGAGAATAGCATAAAGTTCCGCTGTAAAGATGCTAGTCTCCGGAGGCAAAGCGACACATATAAGTGCAATCAGGAAAAACAACAGAGTAGCCAACACCGTCCGCTGACTTAGACCCATCGGTGAAGACAGAAACGGAGCGGGAGTGAGAAGAAAAGTGCTCGAGGAAAAGGCGTTTTAGAACCGTAGGAGGGGTAAAAGCTTTAGTGATACGGGTCAAGGATGTACAAAACCGCGGAAGAGGGACCCTCCACGGGGGCAAAGAAGGAACAACACGAGGAGAAACATCAGAAATACGAACGGAAAGAGAATCCTGCAGGCGAGATAACCGGACAGAAAGAGGGAGGTGGTGAAGAGGAACAGGAACCGCTGGAGGGGTAAAAGTTAAAGCACGACAGAGGCGAGAGGAAGGAGGTTGCAAGGACCGCGCAAGATAGCGAAGACAGTAGCGATCACGGTGGTCCTGGAGAGACAAGAAGCCAGGGTCAACATACAAGCTAAGGACGGGAGTCGAACGAAAGGCACCAGAACTGAGGCGCAACCCAGTATGGTGCAAAAGCATCAAGACGGCGAAGAGTAGAAGGAGAAGCAGACGAGTAAGCAGGGCAACCATAATCGAGCTTAGACAGGACGAGAGAGAGGAATGTAAAGCAAGGAGAGTGCACCTATCTGCCTCCCAAGAAGTATGGACAAGACCCGAAAGAGGGTAAGGGCCTTAGAGCACTCAACACGGAGGTAAGAGATATGGGGAGACCAAGACACACGAGTGTCAAGGATAACCCCAAAAGAATCGCGGAATCTTTGTATTCAAGGGATGACCATAAAGTGACAAAGAGGGACGAAGAACAACCCGTTTCCGCGTAAATGTCATGGCACAAGTCCTAGAAGTAGAGAACTTGAAGCCATGATCAGTGGCCCAAGACGACACGGCATCAAGTTGAAGCCGGCGTTGAAGGAGAGGCGATTCATCACCCTGACAACAAAGGGTAAGATCATCGACATAGAGAGCGGAGAAGACACCAGAAGGAAGAGAGGAAAGAAGACCATTGAGGGCAACCAGAAAAAGAGTAGTGCTCAGAACACTACCCTGGGGCACACCTTCGTATTGCTGAAAAGAGGGAGAGAGAGCGGTACCAAGGCGCACCCGAAAGGAACGACGAGAGAGGAAGCTGCGGAGAAGAGAGGGAGATGACCACGAAGGCCAAAAGAATGAAGTTGAGATAGGATATGATAACGCCAAGTGGTGTCGTAAGCCTTTTCCCGGTCAAAAAGGACGGCAACAACGGAGGTCTTCGCAGCAAAAGCAGTACGAATATAGACCTCCAAGTTCACCAGGACATCTGCCGTGCTGCGGCACTTGCGGAAACCAAATTGAGAAGGGGAGAGGAGGTGATGGTGTTCCAGGAACCACATCAGACGAACGTTAACCATACATTCAAAGAGTTTGCAGACACAACTCGTGAGAGCAATAGGGCGAAAGTCCTTAGGGGAAGTACCCAGAGACCCCGGTTTGCGAACAGGGAGGACAACGGCATCGAGCCAGTCCTCAGGGACTGACGACGACTCCCAGATCCGATTATACAGACTCAGTAAATACTGAGACGTGCTCGGAGGGAGATGGCGAAGCATCTCATAATGAATACCATCGGAGCCCGCCGCCGTAGAACCGCAGAGGGCCAGGGCAGAACGAAGTTCAGAGAGAGAGAAGGGATCATTATAGGGAAGCTCAAGATGAGTGCAGAAATCTAAAGGACGAGACTCAAGGACAGGTTTACGAAGAAGGAAAGATTGGGGAAGATGAAGACCAGAGCTAACAGAAGAAAAGTGGGAACCCAGTTCGGAAGCGACCTGCAACGGGTCCGCCACAAGAGTATCATGGAGGTGAAGGACCGGTGAAACATCGGGAACGAACTTACCCGCTATTTTGCGGATATGCTTCCAGATCTGGGCCAGAGGGTTTCGGACGTAATTGTTGAGACATAAGATGCCCAACATTCACGTTTAGCCGTACGGATGGCCCTACGGGCCACCGCACTCGCTTTCCAAAAGAAAAGAAAAGAATCGGTCGTCTGCCTACGGCGGTGCCTCTTCCAGGCTGCACGCTTACAGCGGACAGCCCGAGCACAGTCCGCATTCCACCAGGGAACGCACTTCCGTGGACCCCGAGAGGAAGAGCGAGGAATAGAGCGGAGGGCAGCGTTGAAGACAGTGTCATGAAAAGGAGGAGAGCGCGAGAGAGAGGCAGAAGGGAGAGGTCAGAGAGAGCAGCACTGAGGGTAAATAGGGTCCAGTCTGCCTTAGCAAACTGCCACCTAGGGAAAGAGAGGGAAGGGCAAAAAGAGAAAAAGGAAACAAGGATGGGGAAATGATCACTTCCATGGAGGTCATCAAGAGCCTGCCACGTGAAATCTAAGTAAAGAGAAGAAGAGCAGAGAGAAAGATCAAGACAAGAAAGGGTGCGAGTCCGAGAGTCCAAATGAGTGGGCTCACCAGAATTCAGAAGAGACAGGGAAGAAGAGAGGAGAAACGGCTCAAGGAGGCGACCCCGGGTATTCGTCAGAACGTCACCCCAAAGAGAATGACGACAATTGAAGTCACCCAGCAGGAGCACAGGCTCCGCAAGGAGTCTAGGAGGTGTTTCAAATCAGGAAGAGAGAGCGGGACACTCGGGGGGAGATAAATGGAACAAACTGTGTACCATTTCCCCACAAAGATACGAGCAGCAGAACAATGGAGAGGCGAAGGAAAAGTAAAGGAACAAAGGGAACATCTGCACGAATCAAGAGAGCAGAAGAATTAGAAGCCCCAGCAATGGCTGGGGGGGGAGAGAAAGGAATAGCCACAAAAACGACCAGGACGAGCACCAAGCATTGGCTCCTGGAGCCAGACACAAAGGGGCAAAAACCGCGAAATCAGAAGTTGGAGTTCGAGGAAATTGGCGTAATAACCTCGAACGTTCCATTGAAGAATGGACAACGACGAGAAGAGAAAGGACAACAACAGAGAACAAGGAAGAAACAAAGGCGAAAGAGCAACAGAGCACGTTAAAGAATATCAGGGTCAGCAAAGTCAGGGTTAGGGGGCATGGGTAAACTGAGCAAAGACGGAGGGAAGGAAACGGGAGAACAGATCAGAGGTGGGCGGGCGGGGTCCGGAGGAGGAGGAGGAAGAGGAGACAACGGAGAGGAGCAGTCAAGGACAGCAGTAGGAAGAGGGGGAGTAGAAAGAGGGGAGCGCACCCCAGCAAGAGCAGCAACCGAAAGGGAAGCAGGGGCGAAAGAAAACTCCATAGCAGGACCAGGGGGCGCAACCACTGAAACGGGAGGGGAAGGAGCAATAGAGCCAGAAGTAGGAGCTAAGGAAGAAAGCGAAGCCTTCTTACCCGCCGGGGAAGAGGAAGGAGAGGAGCCAGGCTTACGCTTCTGACTTAAAGAGACAGGTGTCCCAGCAACTACGTACCGGGCAACGGATTCCAGTGTCTCAACAGGAGAAGCCGAACGAGAGCACACACGACGGCCGTTAGGAGAGCGATGGACATCCGCCTGCACCGACAGGCGGCGGGGAGAGCCGATAGATGGAGGAAGAGGATGGGAAGGAGGATCGGAGGGGGACGAGGAAGAAGACACAGGAGACATGACAGACCGGGTTGAAAGAAGGGGAACCCCAGACAGAGGACCAGGAGGGGGACCCCTCGGGAAAGAACTCAAAGGAACAGAGGAGGGGGCAGTGGGCGTATCAGGGTCCAAGGCCCGGAAACGGTTGAGAGTCTGAGGAAGGGGGGAAGGACGAGGAGAGGAAGAGCGCAACACGCGAGCATAAGAGATGTTAGTATAAGGCGGGAGCCGGCGAACCTGGCGCCTCGCCTCAGGAAAAGACAAACGCTCCCGGTGCTTCAGGTTAAGGACGGCCGCCTCAAGCTTGTAATGGACACAGGCACGGGAGAACGTAGGATGGGCCTCACCGCAGTTGAGGCAGCGAGCTTGGGGAGAAGTGCACTCTGACTTAGAGTGACCTTCACTCCCACACAAAGGACAGAGAGAGACAGTCCCAGAGCAGCGGAGGGCACCATGCCCAAACCTCCAGTACTTATTACAAAGTCGAGGAGAAGGAATATACTCCTGGACAGAGCACCTAGCACCAGCAAGAATGACAGAGGATGGAAGGGTCCTACCATCAAAGGTAATCTTCACAACGCGAAGGGGTTGACGGCGACGACCACGAGGGGGACGAGTAAACGAGTCAACCTGGAGGACAGAATGGCCTTGGGCATCAAGGATATGCCGAATATCATCGTGGCAATCCTGCAGATTCCGAACACCGGTTGCAACATGGGGTGGGAGGAGAATAGTGACAACACTGGAATTCATCTGAACGTTCTTGGAGACCCGAACAGGGATCTCGCCAAGGCAAGATAAGGCAGCCAAACGGGAAGCCGCATCCTGAGAAGGAGCAGCAACGACACGTGTACCGAGACGAGTGGGGTTGAAAGTAACACACGAATCCACGGAATCTACAAGATGCTGATGGAGGGAGAAATCGTCAGGAGGCGCAGAATCAAGAGGGAGGAGATGGAGTGGCGCCTGGGATTGGGACAGTCGGCCAGTAAGCTTGGAAGTGGCGCCTGGGATTGGGACAGTCGGCCAGTAAGCTTGGAAGTGGCGCCTGGGATTGGGCCAGCATCCACCAGACACTCTTAACAGAACAAATTCATTATTTCTTAGTTTATTAAACGAATTGATTGTTACCTATTTCCCTCCCCCCTCATTACTCCCTCTCCTCCCCCCTCTCTTCCCTCTCCTCCCTTTTCTCTTCCCCCTCCTCCCTTTTCTCTTCCCCCTCCATCCCCTATCTCCTCCTCTCCCTTTCAGCACACCTCTTATTCAGTGATATCTCCAGACCATCGCTGCATTAGCATGTTATCTCGCCCACCCCTCTCGTGTCCCGTTATCTCCCTCGCTGATATCTACCTAGGCATCTAGTGGCTCATCCCCTCTCTACCCCTCGCCTTCTCCCCCTCACTTTCCCACTCTTTCCATCACACTCGTACCATTTGTTTGACATTTTACTCTCCTCTTCCCTTCTCCTCTACACTGTTCTATCCCCGTTCACCTTCTCTCTTCTTCCTCCATTAGCCCTTGTACCCTTCCCTCTTTAATCCAGTCCATTATTCCTCTCCATTTTCTTTCCACTCTCATTTTTCCTTAGCGCCCTTGCCTCTGCTTCTTTCTATATCTCTCTTTCCCTTTCTCTCTCTTCTTTTTTACACATTTCCATGACCCCCTTTCTTCCTCTGACTCTCCTTCTCCCTTCATTCTCCCCTCTCGTCTCTACACTCCTCCCCTCGCCACGCTCTGGGCCCGCGGTTGCCATCATCAGTCACTATGGCAACCTGGCGGGCAGCTTAACTCTTAATTGCAAAGTTGTGGCCAGCACATTGCTCTGTGCCTCCCGCTCGTTGGGTCAGGTAAGGTACGGGGATGACTGGGGTCGCCTTTGTGGGGTTGTGGAGTTTGGGGGGGGGGCCGTTTGGACCCCCAAAATTAGCTGGGTGATTGGGGTTTTAGGGGATGTTCTTACCTATTTGTCTTCGACTGTTTGTGCTTGCGGGGGTTGAGCTCTGGTTCTTTGGTGCCGCTTCTCAACTGTCAATCAACTGGTGTACAGGTTCCTGAGCCTTCTGGGATCTATCATATCTACACTTGAAACTGTGTATGGAGTCAGCCTCCACCACATCACTTCCTAATGCATTCTATTTGTCAACCACTCTGACACTAAAAAAAAGTTCTTTCTAATATCTCTGTGGCTCATTTGGGCACTCAATTTCCACCTGTGTCCCCTAGTGCGTGTGCCCCTTGTCTTAAATAGCACATCCTTATCTACCCTGTCAAATCCTTTGAGAATCTTGTATGTGGTGATCATATCCCCCCCTAACTCTTCTGTCTTCCAGCGACGTAAAGTTTAACTCCCGTAGTCTCTCCTCGTAGCTCATACCTCTCAGTTCGGGTACTAGTCTGGTGGCAAACCTTTGAACCTTCTCCAGTTTAGTCTTATGCTTGACTAGATATGGACTCCATGCTGAAGCTGCATACTTCATGATTGGTCTGACATATGTAGTGGGGATTTGGGGGGGTGTGGGTGGGAATCTGGGCGGTAATCAAGGCCTGGGGGGATAGAACAAACTAGAGGGAGGTTTGAGACGTTGTGTGTTCCTCTTTCCCCCCAGCAAATGTTTGACAGGTGTTTGGGTAGACCAGGATCCTCTTGACAGGTGTTTGGGTGGACCTGGGTCCTCTTGACAGATGTTTGGGTGGACCAGGGTCCTCTTGGCAGGTGTTTGGTTAGACCAGGATCCTCTTGATAGGTGTTTGGGTGGACCTGGGTCCTCTTGACAGGTGTTTGGATGAACCTGGATCTCCTGGCAGATGTTTAGGTGATTAGGAGTTCCTTGGAAAATGTTTAGGTGGACCAGTGTGTGTTTTGGCAAATGTTTACATGTATCCGGATCTCTAAGAATATGTTTATGTAGGCGAATGTGCCAGTATAGAGCGTTCGTGTGTGTAGGAAGGCGGTGAGCGGATCTTCGGATTGATCATAATAAGAACAGTGTGTGAACCATCACCTGCATCCCCGCTATTGATCACGACAATTCTGACCAACCAGCTAGGACACGGCCTTGAGGAAGAGACGAGGGAAAAAAGGATGAGAATGAATATAAAAGAGCAGATGGATGGATGGTTGAGAGTGAGGGGGGGGATAGAGGAGTGAGAGGAGGAGGGGGGGGATAGGTCAGGAAGGACTGCAGCATTAGTGACCGGGAGATGAAAGTGTGTTGGCCCTCAGCATCCCTCGTATCCCATGGCGACCGGCTCGATGATGGTGTTTCAGAGGATAGTTCCGGCATCCTCTTCCTCATCCCTCCATCCTCCACATCTTTTTAAAATATTAGTAATAATAATAATATTTTTGTATAATTATTGCAATATACCCTTACAATACCCTTATTACAATATGCAGTTACACCCCTCCCCAGGAAGCAGCCCGTAGCAGCTGTCTAACTCCCATGTGCCTATTTACCTAGCAGTAAATAGGTACCTGGGAGTTAGACAGCTGCTACGGGCTGCTTCCTGGGGAGGGGGGGGTGTAACAAAAAGGAGGCCTAGTCGAGGACCGGGCCTCGGGGACGATAACCCCCCGAAATTATTTCAATATAACTCCAGAAGATACATTCCAAGATGACGTTAAAGGCTCAGTGGCTGTCACCAGACTAAGTGAAAGACTGTTTGTTAGTCCTTGTAAATTATTTGATTGTGGGAGGCGGATACCATCAGCCTCTCATTCCCTGCATTACAGGGTTGAAGGGGAAGGGGGTGATGCCAACAGACACCCTCCCCCTGCATTACAGAGGTTGAAGGGGGAGGGGGTGATGCCAACAGACACCCTCCCCCTGCATTACAGAAGTGCCGACTGGGGATCATCTCCCCATAGATTCCTCCCATCTGGGCCATCACCCTCCCAGCCACCAAAAAACAAACGGAGGATTTTTATATTACGTGAAATTTTAGTGGTAAACTGAGGCTACTGTGGACGTGTGCTAATTTTGTAATATAGTGCTGATGATAAATGAATAAGCATGATTATTTTAATATCTAGAGAATGGCAACTCATGGCAAGTTGGGAAAATGAGTAATGGTTTTATATACAATATTATGCATACAAGACGGAGTTCCCGGTGGTGCTCGGGTTGATGCGGTGATCAGTGCATAATGTTGCAAAGATAAATTAACAATGAGTCTTTAGTGAGTCGAACCATTGCCAGTCGCCATAAACTTCATATGGAGTCGCTAGAGAGCCGGTCCCGTTTTAATGGGAGTAATGGGGCCAACTTCGGCTCACCCATGTTTGTGGCTTACCCCTCAGTAATCCCAGTACAAAGTTAGATGAGGCTAGCCCCAAGAATTTGCCCTCCAACTCATGAGAAACACACACTTCTTCCTTGTATAAAATATATATTTTTGTAAATTGTGTATCCAGTTTGCATTTATATGCTTTTGTTACACCAATATGTCAGAAACACGAATATAAGTAAATTGATAAAAAACATAAAACTAAAAAATTTAAATCAGAATTTTAAATATATTTTTGGAGACGTCGGCCAGTCCCGCACAGCGCACGAGACTTGAAATCACAGACCACTTCGAGTCGTGTTGGTTTGCCCAGTTTTGCCCAAACTAGCAACAGCAAGAATTCCCTGGAAACGAATTTACCCCTGAAATATAGAATCAATTGAATATATATCTTGCAATTATTGTGATACCAGAGCTTTAAAATAGTTACATTGTGCGGTACAGAAATGGTTTACACGTTCATAGTTTTAGATATTCGAAGGTTACACGTCCATAGGATAACCAAAAACATGATAACTTACTGTATGTGGTGTGAGCGCGTCCGGGGAGTACTGACATTGAGGGAAGCGGATGGATTCAACAAGTGTCCGTACGGAAGCCAGCCTCTCACCTTACCTGTCTCCCTCCCCCCCCCCCCCCCCCCCCCCCCCACCTACCTCACTCCTACTCCAAGGAGCGTCGGATCAACCGGGTTGTTAGTTGATAGTGACGGTCGTGTTGTGGGCCTGCGGGCCGCTCCAAGCAACAGCCTGTTGGCCCAAGTTATCATAAGTCGACCATGGTCCCCAGACCGGGCTTTGGGGAGTAGAACAACTCCCAGAGGCGTCTCCAGGTAAACCTTGCTTTGTCTCTTCATTTTTGCCGCCCTTCTGTCTGTTTATCCATGTTTTTTTCTATCTCTCGTCTCCCTTCCATTCCCCATTCCCATCTTTGGCAGCATCACCGAGTGAAGCAATGAGGAGCATCGTTCCTCTATCACTCCCTGATACTCTCAGACTTCCTCAGTTGTCAAAATGTGTGTGTGTGTGTGTGTGTGTGTGTGTGTGTGTGTGTGTGTGTGTGTGTGTGTGTGTGTGTGTGTGTGTGTGTGTGTGTGTAGCAGCCGCAGGAGCCGCCGTATTCTTCAGGGCCAATTAGAGAAGCGCCTTAGGGGACCTCGACCATGGCTTGGAGATTTTTTTTTATACCTTCTCACTCCCCCCAGCCCTCTTTTACCCCTCTTCCTTCCGTTTCCCCTCTCTTTCAGCGCCCTTTTTTCCATTATTATTATTCTCTGGACCATTTCCGCTTGCCTTCTGCTGTCTGTTTGCCTTCCTTCTGCTGTCTCTGTTTGCCTTCTTTCTGCTGTCTCTGTTTGCCTTCTTTCTGCTGTCTCTGTTTGCCTTTCTTCTGCTGTCTGTTAGCCTCTGTCTCTGCCTTCTTTCTGCTGTCTCTGCCTTCTTTTTGCTATCTCTGTTTGCCTTTCTTCTGCTGTCTCTGTTTGCCTTCCTTCTGCTGTCTCTGTTTGTCTTTCTTTTGCTGTCTCCTCGTGAGGAATGGAGGGAGAGAAGCAGCGTTGACTAATGGTAGGTAGACAGGGAGAGTAAGAGTGCATAAGAGTCCGCACTTTACCTGAAGTCGGTGACGAGTAATATCGATAAGTTCTCGGCAGAGTCCTGCCACTCTTTTTGGTTTTCTTATGGCATTTTATCTTCAGTCGCCTTCTGCAAGTGTTATAATCTTCCTCGTTTATCTACGATGATTTTTCTGGTCTTATTTGTTTTCTTTCGTGAAGCTCACACTGTTAACTAATATCTTGACCAACACTTTACATTAGATTTTAAGACGTTTCTGTTGATTTCAGATTGAAGATGTCCGACTTAACTAATAAAGGTAGAATATTTATGTACTTTAATCATTAATATGTATATATATGAAGTCATCAAACTTAATAATGTTTTATTTTTCAGGTAAGTGGTGTGGGAGAGTGGCGGAGCAGGTGAGGAGGAGGAGGAGGAGGACCAGGAGGGGTAAGCATTTGTCGGGATAATATAGCGTTCGTCAGACACGAATCCGCATCCTGTGTGAGAACGGGTATAGACCGTCGTCCAGCTTCCGTTGCGGACCTGGGGCCAGATTCACGAAAGTACTTACGCAAGCACTTACGAACGTGTACATCTTTCCTCAATCTTTGACGGCTTTGGTTTTATTTATTAAACAGTTTACAAGCGTGAAAACTTGCCAATCAACTGTTGTTATTGTTATAAACAGCCTCCTGGTGCTTCGGAACTCATTAACTGTTAAATAATTGGAAACAAAGCCGCCAAAAATTGAGAAAAGATGTACAGGTTCGTAAGTGCTTTTGTGAATCTGGCCCCTGGTACTTGGTATCTCGTTCAGACACGTCTCTCGACTACTCCCTCACCACTCGGGGGAGGCCCTTGGTGCCTCACCTGGAGGTGAGGTACCTCGGGCCTTCCCCGAGTGGTGAGGGAATCTGTGACCTCTGATGATGCCATTGTGACCATCGAGGACACAGAGACCATGCAAGTCATGTTTGATTATATAATAGTGTGTATGAGAGAGAGACAGATACATACCTCGTTGCTACAGTGCTAGAAGAATTATAGATTGGTTTTTATCCACACGGTGATTATTTTTACCTAATCCAGAACCCACATACGGTCTACCTAGCCCTCTCATTCATCCCTCTACCTCCTCCTCCTCCACTAACCCGTCCCTCGCCCCTCCACTTCTCACGCTTTAATCTTCATCAGCCCCCCACTGTTCCCTCACTGTGTTAAGTGGCGGGTGTCAGGTGGCGCCGCGACCAGGGAATAGTGCCAATTTAGGGGTCGTAATTGCACGGGGTGAATCTGTAAAATTGCCCACTCGCTCGGACGCCACTTTAAACACTGTTAATACACCTCTTATGCACGCACGCACGCGCGTGCATTTGCATGTGTTTGCGTGTTCTCCCCTAGATGTGTTTCAAGGTCGTGAACACATAAGTAATTTAATATAATGGTTCTTTTCACTCGTTTTTAATCATTTACATTTAAAGCTGTTTATCAAACTGGTCTCTGTGATTTCATCCTATTTATTCCATATATTGACGACTCCTACATTGGGGAAGTTTTCTGACATATAAGTGAATCAACTGAAGCTTAATAATAGTGTCCCTTCGTTATACTGTTGTTCACTGTGAACATGGTTCTATGTACTTGGCCCTTTAGAATCTTGTATGTCGTTATCATGTCTTTATTCTATATTTTCTCCAAAGTGGTGATATCCAGTTAACTCAGATTACCTTCATAGTAAAGTCCCCTTAGCTCAGAGGGGAGCTAAGGTCACTCTCTAAGGTGTGTGAGAGAGTGACACACACACACACACACACACACACACACACACACACACACACACACACACACACACACACACACACACACACACACACACACACACACACTTACTGTGTGTGAGAGTGAGTGCACATGCGTGCTTTGATGGGTGGTGCACAATATATATGTTTTTACCCAAGCACAATTTGCATTTGTTGCATAATTTGTGCAACAAATTATTTACATGTGATCACTGGCAGTTATTACCAATTAGGAGTCAATATTGCCAATATATTATGACAATTGGAAATAATCGGGTCACACTTAGCTATATGGTAAAAAATGAGCACACAAATACTTCTCGTGGACCAAAATTACACAATATGGGGCATTACCACATGATGTGCCCCAACATGGGCATTACCACATGATGTGCCCCAACATGGGCATTACCACATGATGTGCCCCAACATGGGCATTACCACATGATGTGCCTCAACATGGGCATTACCACATGATGTGCCCCAACATGGGCATTACCACATGATGTGCCCCAACATGGGCATTACCACATGATGTGCCCCAACATGGGCATTACCACATGATGTGCCCCAACATGGGCATTACCACATGATGTGCCCCAACATGGGCATTACCACATGATGTGCCCCAACATGGGCATTACCACATGATGTGCCTCAACATGGGCATTACCACATGACGTGCCTCAACATAGCAAGACGTCAGTAAGCTATGCGTTAAAACGTTGAACATACAGTAATGAACACACAAATATCACAGGCAGGCAAATTACTCAATAAGTATATTTAAATATTCTGGTCAAAGAACACTAAGAGCTTTGCGATTTATAAATCAAAATAACTAATAACTCTCTTCTCCTTCCTGCAATAATGTCAGAAAATTTTATTTCGTGGGAACACGAAATAAGTAGCATTTTCTTCACCGTTACTTTATGTTGCTGCTACTTAAATAGTTGAGTAGTAATAGTGGTAGTCTAGCTTCCACTACCACCACTAATGTAACACATAAGGGTACTCTAAATTGAAATACATACTGCCTAGAGTACGTATACATTTAGGTCGTCGTAAACATATGTTAAATAAAACAAGACGCTTTAAAATACATTACTTATGGATTGCATGATTTATCCCCCTCGTACTATTGGGATGGAGTTAAGGATCTGAGATTTATTTGAGATAACGTGAATGAAATCATAGATGCATTGGGCCTCTGGTGTATTAGATTTTATATTTAATCTCTATAGTTACCCCCCCCCCCCACGAGTGTTGTGAAGGTCAAGACTCCATTGGCTGTTACAATTCCAGGGTGTAGTTTATATAATCTTTGAGAGTGTAAGAAAAACTTAACCTCGTGTTCCATTGACTGTTTTCATATCGTTTTTCATACAGTTTTCAGCGTTTTTTGTTTTAAAGTTTTCATAACTTTTCATACCGTTTACTGTTTTCTATGTTTTTATGCTGTTTTTCATAACATTTCCCGTTTACCTTCTCGTTGTTGGGTAAACAGGGAGTTGGATATGGGATGCAAGGGGATAGAGATAGAGAGAGAGAGATAAGGGAGAGAATAGCAAAGAGTAATCTAAGAGAGAGTAAAGGCAGTATAAATGAGCTAAGACAAGGGAGAAGAGATGCGCATGGATGAGAGACATGAGGGAAGGAGGAGACATTGGTAGGAGGGAGGGGGAGGGAGAGAAGTGAGAGAGGGGGAGAGGTGAGAGTGGCGGTGAAGCTTCCTCTTGCAGCCTCGGGCACGACTCCCGGATCACACGCCTTTTACTACCACCCTGACCCTTCTCTTCCCCCTCCCTACGACCCCCCCACCATGACCCTTCTCTTCCCCCTCCCTACGACACCCCTCCCCATGCCGCTCTTCCCCATCCTACGACCCATACGTCGCCCCCTCCTCCCACTCACTCGCACCTCTTCCCATCCGTCCACCTCACATACTAACGTGGTTCATGGGACCCGTTCACTCTTTACAATAATGTGGACGGTTTAGGTCAGGGGGTCGTTCTCACACTCACGATGGTCGTTCAGGCCAGGGGGTCGTCCTCATACTCGCGAGGGTCGTTCAGGCCAGGGGGTCGTCCTCATACTCGCGAGGGTCGTTTGGACGTACGACAGTACTGTGAAAGATTATCAACTTTCTTCTGATGTTGCTTTAAGCAGTTTTCTTTTGCTTTACATTGCAAGGCTTTGTTGTATAATTATTCTAGTGTTTCATAGTTTACCTTACGAACGTAAACTCCCCTCTTCCCCCCTCACTCCCCTTTCCCCCCTCACTCCCCTTTTCCCCTTCACTCCCCTCTCACCCCCCCCCCACTTCAGTTACCTGTGGTTGAGTGCTCAACCACAGCTATAAAGGATTGTGTTCCAGCTTGGAGGTCAGACGTTAAGGGCTAACCACATTAAACTTTGCAGTTTTAATTGTGACTTAATCGGGAGTGTCGTAGGGTGGGTCAGGATGAATTGACTCTGTGCCCCTCCTTCACAAAAGTCTGTGGATGTGAAATGTTCAACGCTGAGTCCATAGACTTTATCAACAGATTAAATAATAGTGAATTCAGATATTGATTTTCAAAACATGTATTCAGATGAAATATTTGTAGTCTGGGCACAACCTTTTGGTTACATTGACGTGGGAAGGGAGTGTGTTGGAGATGGGGAGGGAGTGTGTTGGAGATGGGGAGGGAGTGTGTTGGAGATGGGGAGGGTGTGTGTGGGAGATGGAGAGGGTGTGTTTGGGAGATGGGAAGGGTGTGTTTGGGAGATGGGGAGGGTGTGTTTGGGAGATGGGGAGGGTGTGTTTGGGAGATGGGGAGGGTGTGTTTGGGAGATGGGGAGGGTGTGTGGGAGATGGGGATGGTGTGTGGGTGATGGGGAGGGTTTGTGGGTGATGGGGAGGGTTTGTGGGTGATGGGGAGGGTGTGTGGGTGATGGGGAGGGTGTGTGGGAGATAGGGAGGGTGTGTGGGTGATGGGGAGGGTGTGTGGGAGATGGGGAGGGTGTGTGTGTGAATGTGTTGATGGGGAGAGTTTATAGAGGAGAACTGGGCATCGGGTCGACCCGGGCACCGCCGGGTACCTCATCTAGTTGCACTATATATAGGAGAATAGATCGCTAATCCTGTCTATGTAAGGCAGACGAGAATGTGTGCATGCTGGTCAGCACTGTAAATGCATGGCCACGTCTGTGGTAGGAAAAAATCCCTCTTCCCCCTCGCTCCCCCTCCTCTCCTCGCTCCCCCCTCCTCTCCTCGCTCCCCCCTCCTCTCCTCGCTCCCTCCTCCTCTCCTCGCTTTCCCCTCTCTCCCTACCCCCATCATTCACCATCCCATCATCACAATCAAAATAAGACGGACCAAAGACTTCCATATGATAACAATAAGGCGTCTGGTGGCTGTGAGGAGCAGCAGCTACCCCTCTACCCCACCCCCACTCCACTGTGGTGGGGTGTGCTATAGACGGAGTGGGGTCTGAGGGTGCGGTGTGTGGGGGTTTGTGTGGTGGGGGTGGAGTGGTCTCGAGGTGGTGGGGATTCAGGTAGGGTGGTGGAGGTGGCAGGGGTGGTTGTAGGTGGGGGGAGGAGTATGAGGAGGGGTGATGGGAGAGCAGAGTACTCTCCTGTCACAAACAATTGAGCATCGAACGCCGCCGAGGGCGATCCTACACTCTTCCGACGTAGGGGAGGAGAAAGTCGGCAAATTAGTTTTTACCTTTTCCTGTGTAGGTTGTCTTTCTTCTCCTGTGGGACGCTGCGGGCGGCTGTGTACATTGTCTTGGGGTCTACCTGTGGCATGATGCTTCCTCTTTGTTCTTTCCCTTTCCTCGTGTGTGTGTGTGTGTGTGTGTGTGTGTGTGTGTGTGTGTGTGTGTGTGTGTGTGTGTGTGTGTGTGTGTGTGTGTGTGTGTGTGTAGTGTGTGTGTGGTGTGTGTGTGTGTGGTGAGTGTGTGTGTGGTGAGTGTGTGTGTGTGTGGTGAGTGTGTGTGTGTGTGGTGTGTGTGTGTGGTGAGTGTGTGTGTGGTGAGTGTGTGTGTGGTGAGTGTGTGTGTGGTGTGTGTGTGTGTGTGTGTGTGTGTGTGTGTGTGTGTGTGTGTGTACGTTCTTGTTTTCTCTCTCTTTTTGGTAAGTTCATGATTTCTTGAAAATAAAAAGTCTGCAATAAATATACTCCTGACTACATTTTATTAATAAGCATGCATTGAAAAAGGCGTAGTGTTGTCCTCTAGTAGATCCAAGCTCTTGGGCCCTAGTTTTGGAAGTGGGGTGTTTCTCTTGGTGTAACCATTCATGCATTAATCATGCATAAATGGATTCACGGAGCTCCTGGATTCTTTGGTCATATGATCAACCTAACTGTTATGCGCCTTGTTTTGCACTCTCTACTTTTTTCATAACACTTTCGTTTTCTTTAAAGTATTTGTGCTTTGGGAAATAGTTGCTTAAGGACTTTAACCATGTGTAAGTGCAGCTGTTTTGTGTGCTACACTTACAAAATGTTGTGGAAACCTAATTACTTTACTTGAATCTGTTGACCAGACCACACACTAGAAGGTGAAGGGACGACGACGTTTCGGTCCGTCCTGGATCATCTTCAAGTCGATTGCGGAATCGACTTGAGAATGGTCCAGGACGGACCGAAACGTCGTCGTCCCTTCACCTTCTAGTGTGTGGGTCTGGTCAACTATACCTAAATCTGTCTTTGCATTGTTAAATCTTTTTCCTGTTCTGTTTCTGAATCCTTCCTTCACTCGTGGACAGTTGTTAGAGACCACGAGCTAAGTGTATCATTTATTTATTGACAAAATCACCTGGAGCTCTTAAATGACTCGAACCTCCGACCAAGAATACTGCCATTTTTTTCTCCTTGATATTTATCACGTTAGTGCGATTTTTTGATCTACATGCATATCATTTTAACATTTTTATCGTATTTTTCAATATATTGAAAACTGTTTCTTTATTTCTTCTGCCGCGGTGGTTATGTAGTTATTTGGTGTACAAGCAACTTGCAGGATTTTACTTTGCAGTGCGATCTAATCTTTCATGTGGCTGCCAACTCCGATGTTGTTGTGTTTGAAGCTTCGTGTTAAGGGATCGAGTCTATGGGAGATTTAATCGGGAAAGGAATTGAATTATCAAGTGAAAGAGCCAAGCCATTACGACTATATAGCACTTGGAAGGGATCTGGAAAAGGATTTGGGATGGGACGGGAGGAAAGAGGAATGGAGCCCCAAGCACTTAGACGGTCGAGGATTGAACGCCGACCTGCATGAATTAGCGAGACCGTCGCTCTACCGTCCAGTCCAAGTGGTTGGACGGGAGATTTAATAGTGATGATGTATTTCAAACACACACGTTATAGACTTTGTTGATGAGTCTCGATACGCTGTAAGCTCGGTGTTACATTGCTCCTTTTACGAAGAGCCACTTGAGACGAGGTCATAGATCAGAGCAATAGCGATATGGGGCATAAAGTTACAGCCCCCGTACCTGTGCCAGGTAAGTCCACTACGGGCTCACCATAGACGGTGCTACTTGGAACTTTTTGTTCCAAGGAACTGAATCTTAAACAACAATAACAATCGGTATGGAGCCCCTCTGGTTTCTGAAGCCATGTTGACTGTTATACTTTGTTCATCTTCCATGTGATTCCTCAGTCTTTGGTATATTTTATTTTTGCTTCCCCTTCCTCTAGGAAGACTGGGTCGAGGAAGAGAACTTAGGGAGGGGGAGGGTGTTGTGGAGGGGAGGGCCCAGAGGTTCCCCCTCCCACTTAAGGGGACGTCCCCTCCCCCTTAAGAGGGGTGTGTCGTGGAGGAGGGCGCAGTGGTGGTGATTGAAATATTATAACCCCGCTCCTGCTTAACAAACATGGCTTGTTTGCTAAGACGCTCATTTCGGTCGAGTTTTATTATCCCTTGGCCCCTTATCGCGTCCTACCATCCCCACTGGCTGGGGCTGGGACCGGCTCTTCCAACTCCTGGCCCGTTCTAACCGGCTCCTGGGAGAGTGGGAATGGATAGGTTGATTTCTAGCCGGTCCTTGCTCTCCTTGGTTAAATGGTCGCACTGGCCGATCAAAGCCGGATATTTGACCGACAAAACTGGCTTATAGTTCAGTCTAGCGGATTTTTTGTCGTTCTGGACGTTTGCTGCTGGTTTGTGGACGTTGCCCCTCGCCCTGGCCGGATGGAATATATCCCACCACCTGAAGTCTCCAACTTGTTCTAGCCGACCAATTCAACAAATTTCCATTCGTCGTTCGAGCTGAGGTAGTCTAGTGTCATACTAATCCAATCAATTCTAAATTAGCAAAAAATACATCGATCTCAACTTAGCCAAACTAGCCTTAACTAGCACAAGTTCAGTAGGACCAATCCTGACATAGGCGTGCTAGGGAAAGTCGTGATGCAGCCGCGATAGGGAAAAAAATCTTGATATAGGCGTTACTGTCGCCATCGGTAATAATTGATCCTAAACTCTCCCGACCTGTCACGCGCTCTCTTGGTAATTTGCTGCCGTCTCGCGAGGGTTTATATTGTTTCTGTAATATCTCTTGTCAAGTCTTGCTAATTATATAGAATTTGGTGCAATTATTGTTTAGGGAGAAACCCCCTAGACATGATTAGAATTTGATGAATTAGGTGTTTCGTTAAATTGTGTTTTTTTTTTTTTTAAGGGAAGTGGTTGGGTGTGTGTTTATATGTACTTGACTAATTGAGTTTGAGTGGGTTGAGCTTCAGCTCGTTGGTCATGGCTTTCAACTGTCAGTCAACTGATGTACAGGTTCCTGAGCCTACTGAGTTCTATTATGCTATCCTTTTAAACTGTATAAGGCGTCTGCCTGTACCACATCACTTCTAGTATTCCATTTCTTCACTGTTGTGACACTGAAAAAATTATTTCTCCGTCTATGAAACTTTTGGATACTCGGGTTCCACCTGTCTCTTCCTTATTGCTCTCCGCTAATAAAACCTCCAATATCTCACTAATGATCTCTGCTTCACGTCCGATAGGTTTTCTCTCATCTAATTAACAATTAACATTTTCTCCCATTTGCTTCTCGTGCTTATGTAGGAGCCTACTTATCGGAACAGTGTCGAAGACT